>NC_053027.1:296754294-297054294 GCF_003073215.2 Triticum urartu
CCGCCGCTCCTCCTATCCCTAACTCCGAACTGCCAATGCAATCTGCGCATCTGTGCACCTGACCCAGGGAAGCCTCCGTCTTGATCTGGCATACCACTTTGCCCGCTGTCCGACGAGCCCTCGAAGAACCACGGCTCGCCGCCGTCCCTCAAGTCCATCACTGCATCCAGGTGGATGAGCACCTTGTATTGAAGCAAAACCGGCGGCTGTTCCTCCCCCGGCTCCGGCACCGCGAGCCAGCGTAGCATAGGGATGCACTGTGGGTCTGCTGTCCACGCCGTGGTCTTGAACGAGGATAGGTCCGCGCGGGACGCAGTCTCCGGCGCGACGGAGTCAAGCTTGCACGACGAGCCCAGCAGGTCTTCAACCACCGAACGATCCCAAGCATGGGGCGGAATCCCCTCAAGCTCTAACCACACCTTGAACCCCGGCATCGAATGCACAACCTGCGACTGTCTGTTCCATGGCCTGAAGATCAGGCGATCACCATGATCCTCGATGGAAGGGCAGACCGAGACCCTGTTCCTGAGCTCCGCCGAAGCAAAAACCACCAGAAAATCCTCCGGATGATGGCTATGCACCGAGATCAACTCCGGCGGAATGTCCAGCGTGCCCTCCAGCATTCCTTCACACAATCTGTCGAAAGAACTCGCCTTGCTCCCGCGACGTATGCCACCATGGCGAATTGAAGCCGACGCTCCAGATCCTCCACAACCCTGGTCCGCCTGGTGATGCAGAGCTCAGCCGGACCATCCTTGACCTCAAGCATCACCTGGAGCCGCGGGGGCACCAACGGCGGCCAGGCCGTAGCCGCCGCCGACTGGGTACCCACTCTCAGTAGAGGGGGCGGAGGTGGCGGGGCGACACGAGGGCCCCGAGCCCTTGAGGAAGCACCCGGCTCGGCCCGGCGGGCCACCTTGGCTAGCGCATCCCGTCGTAGCTCGTCGACAGGGGAGGGGCTCCGCGGCCGCTTGCAGTCCTGGGAGCCATGACGGGGAGGCCGCAGCTGAAGCAGACGATGTCGTTCGTGCAGTCCGTCTTGTAGTGGCCCTTCTCGAGACAGCGGAAGCACTTATCCCGCATCTCCGACGACACTTCGCGCCGCATCTGCTCGCGCTCGTGGGTATGGCCACTCCCGGCGGGCTCACCGACGCCATGGCGCTTCCTCCACAACTCCTTCTTGGTGGGCGGAGGACGAACCCACGCATCCTCAGCCCGCGCCAGATCCGCTGCTCCCAACACCTCCACAGGCCGCTCAGCGAGAGCAGCGGGCCCCCTGACCTCCGAGCCGTCGTACTCCGAACAGATTCCCAGGCTCGAGACCACGGGCCGCTCGCCCTGCGGCCGGAACATCAGGAAAGGTGGCGGAAAGTAACTCTCGAATTGATACTTAATAAATTATCGAGAGCAACGTAAGAAGGTGCAAAATGGAAGTTTCAAACCCATAGGCAATCGTTTGTTGCCTGAAACGAAGTGTGAACGGGGTTTTGAGCAATGGGAATAAGCATTGCGTCAGATACTAAAATAGATCTGTAGGAAGGTGGTTCTTGAATTACCTACAAAGCCACCTGTGAGGAATAACGTTGGAAATAGGGGTGTACAAGAGAGTCAGGTTTCGATCCTGCAGAACTGTGGGTTATGGGCCCACCATGTGGTTAAAATAGGAAGGGCGTCGACATCTGGCACGGCCATGATAGCAAGACATGTCAAAGAGTAGCCTATCAGTTATGTCGGCAACAAAGTCGGTACCAAGGGCGAGGGACGAAGAGAACCATTTTCCTGCTCGTTGAAACGAGGCAGACCAATAGGCAAAGTTCTCGTCCATCGGTGGTTACCGGGATGTCACCAACAATAGTAACAGGGTGTTACTGACAGCATTGTACAACGAGGTGTTTACATAAGCAGGAGAATGTTACTGATTAGATCATATAGATCACAAGAAACGTTAAACCAACCAATGGAAAGGAAAATATGATTATCAGATTTAAACAGAAAAATGGAAAGGAAAATGTGTTTAAACACATATTTCAAGGGTATATCCTTCCCAAGGACAAGCAGAGTATGATATCCATGACAGGATATAATGTAGAAAACTCTTTAAGTAGGGGAGAGAAATTTCATGACATTACCCATACAGCGGTGTTTGGATAATTGAGCAGGAAACATTTAGCATTGGGCTTCAAATGGTCTTGTTGAAAATCGGAGTACCATAGACGTGCTTCGAGATAGCATTGACATGGTCATCAGGTGAAGATCAGACTTTGGAAACACAAAGGATCCATCGGGAATAACTTGTAGAATAAGTCTTACAATTTCCTCATGGAAGAATGGATTGCATTGCTAAAAGGAAAATTATAACAATAGGTCCTCCGGTCATGTGTGTTAGGCATGACACCACCTTACCGAGTCATATAAAGACCAACGTTATAACTCTTGGAAATATGTTCCAAACATCATATCTGACCGAGATTCAGATTTGATTGGTGTCAGAATACCTCAGACTCAGGATGCCTGAGAAGAAAAGGTGCTACACAATTTGACGAGATGACATTTGTGAGATTCTCAAAAATGATCTATGGAAGTGAGCTCTGAAACAAGAGTTCATCAGTAAACCACGGAGAGGATGAGGAGGTGGCTGATAGGCTCAGCAACAAATCATCGAGATTTCCAAAGGATGGATTTCCACAATTATGTGAACAAGGAAATATCATTTGTCGGATCAAATGATATGATGATGTATGCTCGAGGGAAACATACACAACTGAACAATGATAGAAGGGTGCACCCAGGAATCTGGACTAGGTAGCACGATCAATGTTTGAATGATGATTCAATAAGCAATAGCCTTAGAATGAAACTATAGACCAATAACTTCAAAGCAATAGGGTTGCTAGAGGTTTTGAATTTACACATCACAGACCATTTGTCGAAAGGTTTCATGAAGATGCAATCAAACATCAACGGCAACAAGAAAGGGAATAACGAAGCGACAAGTTATAGGATCAATATATAAGATGCAAGCTCAGAACCAAAGTTGCCCTTCAAGACAAGCAACACGATGTTGAAAGCTCGACGTAAGTCGTGCTCACACACTGAAGAACGCGTGCACCAGAGAAGGACGAGGTAGCACAGTCAAAGATAGCAAGACCAGGATGCAGCCGATAGT
The DNA here is from genome assembly GCF_003073215.2 of Triticum urartu. Taxonomy (NCBI): domain Eukaryota; kingdom Viridiplantae; phylum Streptophyta; class Magnoliopsida; order Poales; family Poaceae; genus Triticum; species Triticum urartu. Next base: position 296,757,461 of record NC_053027.1, read on the forward strand.
CTAGGAATGACCAGATTGAATTCAGAATTTCCCAGTAAAAATACTAGGGGTATTTGATTTGTAGTGCGGAATAATTTCACTAGTCGGTGTCCTCGGTTGACAACAACCCAGAACCTAAGAACAATTAGACCTAGTGAGTAATAACAATTGATGAAGAACCCATAAGAAGTTATGATGTTCCATGATATTCTTGAGATACCAGATTGTAATACTCGACGGTAGAGCAGAGTAGAGGGTGGACACATGAAGTGATCTGCAGAAGACAAGTACTTCATCTTGTCTGAGAAATGGAATCAAAGGGGATCAATCATGGTCAGAGCCATGATAGCAAAGGACCAATTCACAGATACCAGATGATATTATACCAAGGAAATAGTTATTATTACAAGAAGTTTCCATGATAGGATCTACATCATGTCCATGGGCATGAACACAAAGTTCAAGGTCGACTCCCACTTCACCAATGCATAACCTTTCATTTACTTCTCGCGTTCGATGAAGTTGTAGTGTTGAAATTTTATCTGGCAAAATACCAGAAGAGTATGACTCGTGAAGACTTTCGAGTTCACACATATTAAGGAAGGTATAGGTTCAAGCCATCGGGGCTTCTTAGAACATGTACCACGAACTTCAGGAGTAAATAACACAAGCTCAAAAGTAGAGCATGGTTGACAAAGCCGAGGATACAATTTACCAAAGGCATTATATACCCGTGGAAAGGCTCATAAGGTTATTGAATATGAAGGACGATGTTGGATGAAATTCAACAATGGATCGGGCGATCCACAACGGAGCTGATGTGAGTATCGGTACTCAATCAGACAAAGAAAGAATGCACGGCATCATATTATAGAACATCTAAATAATTCGATGTTTAGATAACAAAGGAATTATGATTTCCAAATCAAAGGATCATAAGCAAACGTTCTGATCGAAAATGAACAAGTTCAATAGACTTAGAAGCACAACCGATCAAGGCATTGATTGGTCAAGAAGCAGCTCATATCCAACTGACGTGTGAGCCAGAAGGATGAATTCTAGGATTCGACTGAGGAAGGCAAGCATCCTCAACATATTGAATTAACGGACTTAAAATGATAATGATAGAGGATGCCAATAAGATTACCAGACTTATACGATTTAATCCCAATGCAAGCAAGCAAGCAAGAATTTCAAGAGCAATAGGTTGTTGAAGATCTTCGGAAGATTGAATGGTATTTCAAAAACTTTTGTGAAACACCTTAACAACTGGGGATGAGCGGATACTCGGAAAGTGCGAGAATTTATCCTTAGGGGTATTCAGGTGGCGAAGAACTGCAAGGCAGTAGGCACCAAATATTCTCGGGGTATCTTGTAATAACAAGATCGACTGGGAATAAAAGTAAGCACGACATGTGTAAGTATTTATCCATAGGGATATTTCGGTGGAAGGGAATTGCAAAAGCAACGGGCACAAGGTCTCGAGAGAATATCGGAGAGTATCTTCGAAATCTTCTGGTGCAGCCGGCGATCATCTGGACTGAAGGGGCTCGCCGGGAGAAAGTATTTTCAAGAACCTAAAGTTAGATTTTAGTAAAAATCGTTTAACCCGAATAGAAGAGAGTTCACAATCCCGGAATAAAGATCAAGGAGTAAAAGATCCTAATACCACCCAATGGCGACGTGGGCCCGTGAGCCACACAACCATGTTAGTAAAAGTTTTGCAATGACTAGACTCAACTTCGGCCAAGGAGTTGGAAGGGGGATTCCTATAGGCAGTTGGCTCTGATACCAACTTGTGACGCCCCCGATTTAATCGTACACTAATCATACACGCAAACATGTACGATCAAGATCAGGGACTCACGGAAAGATATCAAAACACAACCCTACAAGTAAAATAAGTCATACAAGCATCATATTACAAGCCAGGGGCCTCGAAGGCTCGAATACAAGAGCTCGATCATAGACAAGTCAGCGGAAGCAACAATATCTGAGTACAGACATAAGTTAAACAAGTTTTCCTTAAGAAGGCTAGCACAAACTGGGATACAGATCGAAAGAGGCGCAGGCCTCCTGCCCGGGATCCTCCTAACTACTCTTGGTCGTCGTCAGCGGGCATCATGTAGTAGTAGGCACCTCCGGTGTAGTAGGAGTCGTCGTCGAAGGTGGCGTCTGGCTCCTGGGCTCCAACATCTGGTTGCGACAACCAGGTAGAAGGGATAGGGGGAAAAGAGGGAGAAAGCAACCGTGAGTACTCATCCAAAGTACTCGCAAGCAAGGAGCTATACTACATATGTATGCATTGGTATCAAATGGAATAAGGGTATCATAGGTGGACTGAACTGCAGAAAGCCGGAATAAGGGGGGGGGGGTAGCTAGTCCTTTCGAAGACTACGCTTCTGGCAGCCTCCGTCTTGCAGCATGTAGAAGAGAGTAGACTGAAGTCCTCCAAGTAGCATCGCATAGCATAATCCTAACCGATGATCCTCCCCTCGTCGCCCTGTGAGAGAGCGATCACCGGTTGTATCTGGCACTTGGAAGGGTGTGTTTTATTAAGTATCCGGTTCTAGTTGTCATAAGGTCAAGGTACAACTCCAAGTCGTCCTGTTACCGAAGATCACGGCTATTCGAATAGATTAACTTCCCTGTAGGGGTGCACCACATAACCCAACACGCTCGATCCCATTTGGCCGGACACACTTTCCTGGGTCATGCCCGGCCTCGGAAGATCAACACGTCGCAGCCCCACCTAGGCACAACAGAGAGGCCAGCACGCCGGTCTAAACCTAAGCGCACAGGGGTCTGGGCCCATCGCCCATAGCACACCTGCACGTTGCGTACGCGGCCGGAGAGCAGACCTAGCAACCTCCATTACAAAGGAAGTCACGTTACGCGGTCCAACCCGGCGCGCGCCGCTCAGTCGCTGGCGTCACGAAGTGCTTCGGCTGATACCACGACGTCGAGTGCCCATAACTGTCCCCGCGTAGATGGTTAGTGCGTATAGGCCAATAGCCAGACTCAGATCAAATACCAAGATCTCGTTAAACGTGTTAAGTATCTGTGAACGCCGACCAGGGCCAGGCCCACCTCTCTCCTAGGTGGTCTCAACCTGCCCTGTCGCTCCGCCTCAAAGTAACCGTCGGGGGCCGTCGGGAACCCAGGCCCACCTCTACCGGGATGGAGCCACCTGCCCCTTCAGCCCCCATCTCCGAACAGTATCACAGGTAATGTAACTGTGTAGAGTATATCGTATATGCCCGTGATCACCTCCCGAAGTGATCACGGCCCAGTAGTATAGCATGGCAGACGGACAAGAGTGTAGGGCCACTGATGGAACACTAGCATCCTATACTAAGCAGTAGGATAGCAGGTAATGGTAACAACAGTAGTAGCAAGGACAGGCTATGCATCAGGATAGGAATAACGGAAAGCAGTAACATGCTACACTACTCTAATGCAAGCAGTATAGAGAAAAGAGTAGGCGATATCTGGTGATCAAAGGGGGGGCTTGCCTGGTTGCTCAGACAAGAGAGAGGGGTCGTCAACTCCGTAGTCGTACTGGGTAGCAGCGGCGTCGGTCTCGGTGTCTAGCGAGAGAAGAGGGGGAAGAAACAATAAATATAATGCAAACAAATGCATGACGATGCATGACATGACAAAGCGTGATGCTAGGTGTGCCCTAACGCGGTACGAGGTGGTACCGGTGAAGGGGGGAAACATCCGGGAAATTATCCTCGGTGTTTCGCGTTTTCGGACAGACGAACCGGAGGGGGAAAAGTTGCAGGTTTGATATGCTAGGGATGTGTGGCTGACAAACGGATTGCGTATGCGGATTCGTCTCGTCGTTCTGAGCAACTTTCATGTACAAAGTATTTTCATCTGAGTTACGGATTATTTTATATTAATTTATAAAGATTTAATCATTTTCTAGATTTCCTGGATTTAATTTAATTCGAAATTCATTTAAATAATAAATGCTATGGGTACACAGAAGTGTACCCAAAGAGGTGCTAGTGAGGCTGACAGGTGGGGCTAGTTGACTGGGTCAACTGCCCAGTCAGCAGATGCTGATAGTGGGGGCCCAGGGGCTGAGTCAGCAGTCCAGTTGCGGTCAACATATGGACCGTTGACTGGTCAAACTGGCTGGTGGGACACAGCTGTCATAGAGACAGTGTAAATTAATTGTTTAATTAATTTTAACAGATTAGGTGGGGGGGCACATGTCATTGACTTAGATAATTTTAAACAGGCTTTTAAAAGAAAAGGGTCCACATGTCATCTCCAGTTATTCAACTAACAGTTTTATTAGGTTCTATCTAATTACGTAGTTAGGGGATTGGTTAAACCGGGCGGGCCCACGCGTCAGTGGGTCAACCCACTATTAGAACGTGTGGGTGTGCGTGCGCGTGTGCCCGTGGGTGAGTTCAGAGGACGGCGGCGCGCGCGGAGCTAGGTGCTCCGGCGACCAAAAGGGGCAGCCCGGGTGCCAAACGGATAAGCGGGAGGCGCCGCGTCAAGCTGCCTTCGTCTGTAGCTAGGAGCGGCTGAAACAGCCAGGGGCGGCGACTACGGCGGAGCTAGCGACAAACGGCGCTGGAGGGCACGGGGAGGAGGGGAAAAAGGCTGTGGACGGCCGGAGGCTCACAGCGGAAGCAGCAGGGTGTTCGATGGAGCCGGTGGAGGTTGGGGTCGAGCGGATCGACGAGGTTAGCGGCGGCGTCCGACGGTGTCGGAGCAGGGGGCGTCGGTCGATGAGGGGACTCCGGCGAGGGGAGCATGGCGAGGGAGGCCGGATCCGCGACGAGGCCTTCGGGGTCCGTCCTCGCCGGCGAGGAGGCGGCTTGGCGCGGCACGGACGCGGAGGACCAGGCGGGTGCGGCCATGGCAGGAGCTTCTGCGTAACGGTGGCCACGAGGACGACGATAGGCGGCGGATCCCCGGGCGCGGGCGCGGGGACGGCGACGGTGGTGGGGCTCCGGCGCGGCAGGGGATGGGGCGCAGGGGCCTGGTGCTGGAGAACGAGAGGGAGTGGGGTATCGGTCGGGGCAGTTGGGGTCAACCCCGATCTAGATCGGATCGGGGGAAGAGCGTAGTGGGGGGGTGCGACGGGCTAGGGTTTCTGGTGGGGGGAGGGAGGCCAAGTAGGCTAGGAGCGTGCGGGGGTGGGCCAGCAAGCCACTCGGCCGCTCGGCCAACTGGGCCAAGGCCCAATCAGCGGGGGTGTCTCTTTTTGTGTGTGTGTGTTTTTCTAGTTTGTCCTTTTTAACTTAGTTTCTATTTATTTTAGTTTTAGTAAAATACAAAAATCGTACCTAATTTAGTAGAGGTAATTATGCCCCTGCCACAAACATTTTTACACATTTAATACAGTAGTTTGTATTTGTTTATCATTATTTCTAAGAGCATTTAAATATTAGTTTTGCCGCCGATTTACTTATTATAGTGCAACTAAATATTCTACAGAAGTGTGGTTTCTCCACCAATAATTAGTATGGATTATTTGCCACAGGCCAAACATTTTAATTTTAATGTTTGAAAACATTTACCGTTAGACTTAATCCAAATCTGAATTTGGATCGGGTTCTGAACTAACGTGAGATTAGCAACAGTAATCAAGGTGACATGGCATCATTAGCAGAGATTACTGTAGCTTAATTATCCGGGCGTCACACGGGGGCAGGCGCCAGCCAGGCGAGAAGCTGGCCTGGCCCGCCGCTCCTCCTATCCCTAACTCCGAACTGCCAATGCAATCTGCGCATCTGTGCACCTGACCCAGGGAAGCCTCCGTCTTGATCTGGCATACCACTTTGCCCGCTGTCCGACGAGCCCTCGAAGAACCACGGCTCGCCGCCGTCCCTCAAGTCCATCACTGCATCCAGGTGGATGAGCACCTTGTATTGAAGCAAAACCGGCGGCTGTTCCTCCCCCGGCTCCGGCACCGCGAGCCAGCGTAGCATAGGGATGCACTGTGGGTCTGCTGTCCACGCCGTGGTCTTGAACGAGGATAGGTCCGCGCGGGACGCAGTCTCCGGCGCGACGGAGTCGAGCTTGCACGACGAGCCCAGCAGGTCTTCAACCACCGAACGATCCCAAGCATGGGGCGGAATCCCCTCAAGCTCTAACCACACCTTGAACCCCGGCATCGAATGCACAACCTGCGACTGTCTGTTCCATGGCCTGAAGATCAGGCGATCACCATGATCCTCGATGGAAGGGCAGACCGAGACCCTGTTCCTGAGCTCCGCCGAAGCAAAAACCACCAGAAAATCCTCCGGATGATGGCTATGCACCGAGATCAACTCCGGCGGAATGTCCAGCGTGCCCTCCAGCATTCCTTCACACGATCTGTCGAAAGAACTCGCCTTGCTCCCGCGACGTATGCCACCATGGCGAATTGAAGCCGACGCTCCAGATCCTCCACAACCCCGGTCCGCCTGGTGATGCAGAGCTCAGCCGGACCATCCTTGACCTCAAGCGTCACCTGGAGCCGCGGGGGCGCCAACGGCGGCCAGGCCGTAGCCGCCGCCGACTGGGTACCCACTCTCAGTAGAGGGGGCGGAGGTGGCGGGGCGACACGAGGGCCCCGAGCCCTTGAGGAAGCACCCGGCTCGGCCCGGCGGGCCACCTTGGCTAGCGCATCCCGTCGTAGCTCGTCGACAGGGGAGGGGCTCCGCGGCCGCTTGCAGTCCCGGGAGCCATGACGGGGAGGCCGCAGCGGAAGCAGACGATGTCGTTCGTGCAGTCCGTCTTGTAGTGGCCCTTCTCGAGACAGCGGAAGCACTTATCCCGCATCTCCGACAACACTTCGCGCCACATCTGCTCGCGCTCGTGGGTATGGCCACTCTCGGCGGGCTCACCGACGCCATGGCGCTTCCTCCACAACTCCTTCTTGGTGGGCGGAGGACAAACCCACGCATCCTCAGCCCGCGCCAGATCCGCTGCTCCCAACACCTCCACAGGCCGCTCAGCGAGAGCAGCGGGCCCCCTGACCTCCGAGCCGTCGTACTCCGAACAGATTCCCAGGCTCGAGACCACGGGCCGCTCGCCCTGCGGCCGGAACATCGAGGTGACCGATCTCGGACTCGCTGCCATGCCAGACGGAGGAGGAAGGGGAGACAGGGGGAAGGGGGCTGGGAGGGGATGGAAAGGTGGCCGCCGCGGTCGGAGTGAGCCGCGGCGTGGGCGCAGGGCGCGGTGGACGCGGCGCCGGAGTAGCGCACGACGGTGGGGCGGTGGGGCGCTCGCTCTCGCTCTCTTGTAGTAGTAGGAGGAGGTTGTACGCCAGCACCGGAGTAGCGCACGACGGTAGGCGGTGGGGCGCTCGCTCTCTTGTAGTATATCCTATCAGTAAATGGTTGGCAGCCCTCCAAAGTGTCTTCATATGCTCCAATCTTGAAGGAAACTTGCACCATGTGCTCCACTTGAATAGTGCCGGAGTCGCTTAACCATTGGACCTTGTAGGGATGAGGGTGCTTCATCTTGACCAATTGGAGCTTGGAGCATAGTTCTTCACTTGCCAAGTTATGGCAACTTCCTCAGCCAATGATGACCTTCACGGACCTTCCATTGATGCCCTCCATGGTGTGGAAGATATGGCATCTTTGGTCTTCGTCTTGTTGATGCTGAAGTGTCAAGACCTTGGAGACAATGAGAGCGGTGCTCAAATCTTCATGACAAAAGACTTGACCATCTTCATCTTCATTCGCTTGCCGGTGCATAGCCACATGTTCAAGGGCTTCCATTTCTCCTTCATCCGTGGATTCGTATGTACCATCGGATCATGGTATGCTTGTTGGTACACTCGAAGGACTTGTGGCCTCGGCCACCACATGTGAAGCATTTGATGGAAATTTTCTTGATGGTCTCATCCGGTGGAGTTGTAGATGATGAAGTTCCCGTCTTTAAGTTGCTTGTAGTAGGAGGACGACTTGAAGTTGTCAAAGTTTTCTTGTAACTTGACTTGTTGTCGTTGCTTGGTGAAGGTTTGGTTGAGGTAGAAGGTGGTTGAGTCATTGAAGCTTGGTTGTTGGAGCCGTATGTCTTGGAAGAGAACTTGGCATACTTGAAGTCATCTTGCACTTGTCGCTCCGCTTTTGTAGCTTGGTGCACTAGCTCGATGAGGTTTGAGTATGGTTGGAAGTCGGCGATCTTCTTGATAGGGTGATTGAGTCCATTCAAGAATCGTGCCATAGTTTGCTCACCATCTTGCGTGACACTAGCTCGTATCATGGTGATTTCCATTTCCTTGTAATACTCTTCAATGCTCTTTGTTCCTTGCTTGAGGATTTGTAGTCGCTGGAAGAGATCGCGGTTGTAATAGGTTGGCACAAAGCGCACTCGCATGGCATCCTTCATTTGATCCCAAGTTGTGATTGGTGGTTCACCTCTTGCTTCTCGATGCTCAATGACTTGCTCCCACTAAATGAGGACATAGCCTTGTAACTCGAGGGATGCCATGGCGATCTTCTTCTCTTCCTCATAGTTGTGCAAATGGAAACTTTTTAACCTTCAATGCCCATGAAAGGTACTCTTTGGGATCATTGCTTCCGGAAAACTTGGGCATGGTGAACTTGAGTTTGCCGTAGCATTGCTCTTCATTGTGTTGGGGTCGAGGGTGATGACGTCCTTGCCACGGAAGATTGTCTCTCTCATTTTTCTCTTGGCGTGGAGGATTGTCATTGTCATGTTGCTCTTGACGAACTTGTGGTTCTTGTCGAGCTTGTGGAGGAGCTTGTCTAGCTTGTGTAGGAACTTGAGGAACTTGTCGGTGCAATCGTTCTTGATAGATACTCTCTTGAACTTCATCGCGAAGTGCTTCTTCTTGCTCAGGCGTATGTCGGTTGCGTGCGGCGACATTGCGACTTGTGTCTTGGAGGGCACGTTGCGCCTCAAGTGCTTGAGCTTCTCACCATTGTTGTTCTTGACGTTGAGCCTCAGCATCTTGTTCATCTTGGTGTTGGCGCGCTCGCTCTTCCTCTTGTTAGCGTAGGCGTTGCCTTTCTTGTGCTTGCGCAAGAGTAGCTTGGTTTTGGCGATGCCGATGTGCTTGCTCGTCAAGTTGCTCTTGTGTACGATTGTCGTGTAGAGGATTGCGGTTTGCTTGACGGTCTTGGCACACGGCTCGACGTAGAATGTTCGATGCCGGTGTACTTGAGCCGGAGATGGAGTTGGAATGAAGTGGTAGAAGAGCGGTTGACCAACAAGACACGAATCTCATCCATTCTTGCGTTGTTCTCTTGTTTTTGTTCGTTGAGCTTGTTGTCGAAGAAGTCTCTTGTACGTTGCTCGAAGAGACGCAAGTCGGTGGCGAGGTTGTCGATGCGGTCGCTCAATACTTGTTGTTCTTAATGCAAAGCTCATTGTGTGCCAAAGAGGTGGTTCTTGGTGACGTAGGTGTTCGGGTCCTCGTCTTGCTCGATGAAAAGTGGGTTGGTAGAATTAGTTGGCCTATCCATCATTCCAAGTAAATGTGTGAGTGTGCGAAAGAGAAGAACTATACCAAATGTACCTTGACCGATGTTCAGGGTGGATCAAAGATCACTCAATGATGTAACAAGGAAATAGCACAATTGGTACCGTGTCTCATCAATCTCTCACACCTACACAAAGAAAGCTTATGGTGGAGCTTGGTTAGGATGGTGGCACAAAATTCATGCAATTGTTAGTGAGACTCAATAATGTTGAAAAAGATTCACAAATTTGGAAATGCAACAATTCGACCAATAGCAAGGTAGTGGTACACGGAAACACACACACACACGGATAGATAAATGGGGTCGTGCAACCAAGGAATGAGCCAAAATGTGGAATCCACGAAAATGCTCTTGTTGCACAATGATACGTCTCCAACGTATCTATAATTTTTTATTGTTCCATGCTATTATATTATCTGTTTTGGATGCTTTATATGCATTAATATGCTATTTTATATTATTTTTGGGACTAACCTATTAACCTAGAGCCCAGTGTCACTTTTTGTTTTTTTCCTTGTTTTAGAGTTTCGCATAAAAGGAATACAAAATGGAGTCCAAACGGAATAAAACTTTCGCGATGATTTTTCTTGGACCAGAAGACATCCAGAGGACTTGGAGTGCAAGTCAGAGAAGCCACGAGGTGGCCATAAGGACGGAGGGCGCGCCCCCACCCTTGTGGGCCCCTCGTGACTCCACCGACCTATTTCTTCCGCCTATATATTCCCATATATCACAAAAACAACAAGGAGAGCCACGAAAACACTTTTCCACCCATATATCCCAAAAACAACAAGGAGAGCCACGAAAACACTTTTCCACCGCCGCAACCTTCTGTACCCGTGAGATCCCATCTAGGGTCCATTTCCGGTGTCCTGCCAGATGGGGATTTGATCATGGAGGGCTTCTACATCAACACCATTGCCCTTCCGATGAAGCGTGAGTAGTTTACCACAGACCTATGGGTCCATAGCTAGTAGCTAGATGGCTTCTTCTCTCTCCTTGATTCTCAATACCATGTTCTCCTCGATGTTCTTGGAGATCTATTCGATGTAATACTTTTTTACGGTGTGTTTGCCGAGATTAGATGAATTGTGGATTTATGATCAGCTTATATATGAATATTATTTGAATCTCCTCTGAATTCTTATATGCATGATTTGATATCTTTGCAAGTCTCTTCGGACTATCGATTTGGTTTGGCCAACTAGATTGGTTTTTCTTGCAATGGGAGAAGTGCTTAGCTTCGGGTTCAATCTTGCGGTGTCCTTTCCCAGTGACAGTAGGGGCATCAAGGCACTTATTGTATTGTTGCCATCGAGGATAAAAAGATGGGGTTTACATCATATTGCTTGAGTTTATTCTGTACATCATGTCATCTTACTTAATGCGTTACTCTATTCTTCATGAACTTAATACTATAGATGCAGGCAGGAGTCGGTCGATGTGTGGAGTAATAGTAGTAGATGCAGGCAGGAGTCGGTCGATGTGTGGAGTAATAGTAGTAGATGCAGGCAGGAGTCGGTCTACTTGACACGGACGTGATGCCTATATTAATGATCATTGCCTTAGATATCGTCATAACTTTGCGCTTTTCTATCAATTGCTCGACAGTAATTTGTTCACCCACCGTAATATTTCCTATCTTGAGTGAAGCCTCTAGTGAAACCTATGGCCCCGGGTCTATTTTACATCATATAATCTTCTATTTTCCATCATATTAGTTTTCAATTTACTTCCTTTGCAATCTTTTACTTTCCGATCTATATACCAAAAATATTTACTTTACCGATTATCTATCTCTATCAGATCTCACTTTTGCAAGTAACCTTGAAGGGATTGACAACCCCTTTATCATGTTGGGTGCAAGTTGTTGATTGTTTGTGCAGGTATTCGGTGACTTGATCATTGTCTCCTACTGGATTGATACATTGTTTCTCAAAACTGAGGGAAATACTTACTCTACTTTGCTGCATCACCTTTCCTCTTCAAGGGAAAAACCAACGCAAGCTCAAGAGGTAGCACACAACTCTAGAGAGACGCTAGCACGATTGCACAATAGGCGGATACGAGGCTTGTGCACAACCTACTAAGCAAAAATTCAACGACTTCTATCCCAAGTATACTATATGGTTTTCCGGTGGTATGATCCAAGATGATCGAGTATGACAATCTTAATGTAGTATGATGCTATGGTTCTTGCTTAAAAGCTCTTTGCTTATCTTTCCCTTTTGCTTAAAAGCTTGTTTGGCTCTTTCTCTTTTGAGCTCTTTCTTTGGCCACTTATGCAAAACTTCACGAACCAAGATAGCAATTGTGTATATGCGATGACAACCTTGAGACACAGGAGATGATACCAAAATATGGATACCAAGATGATATGATATATGCAATGGGAATCTATGATCACTAATGTGCACAAGTAACGTCGTCGGCAATACTCAAAGGATAGTCTCGATAGGAAAGGTACGCAAAATGGTCTATTGTGGTTATCAATGCAATGGCAAGGAGTAGACCAAGAAGTCGTCGAGGGTTACTCGTTTGTAAGTAAGGACGGATGACAGTGAAGTGGTCGTAGTCAATGACGATTCAGTTGCGAAGATGAGCGGCGGTGATGTCGATGTTGAACCATCCCTAAGTTGCCGAAACACGTTAGGAAACAGAAACCGCAACTCAACTTCTCAAAGAACAAAACGTGTCAAAATTTGTCGGAGTTGGGAAACGGGTGTGTGGTGGTGGTTGTGGAAAGCGATGATGGTATGCAAGTGCATATGTGGAAGTGGTAATGGAATCGGAGTATGTGAATGCGAAAGTGGAAATGGACCGGTTGCACTGAACGAAATTCAGTTTCGTCAGGGATCGTCGGACGTCCGGTGGTGGTCGGACGACCGAAGGTTGTCGGACGTCCGGAGACTATCGGACGTCCGGTGCCTGGGCGATTTCAGGTGCGGGATGAACTTCTAGGGTTCGTTGTTGGGGGGCAAAATTGGGGGATTATGTGGATGGAAATGATGGTGATGATGGGGAAAATCTAGATCTACCTGCTACACACAAAATCCATAGATCAAATCCAACAAAACTTCATCACACCAACAAATCAAAAAAAATTGGGAGGGCTATTTTTTTGGGAATTTTCTAAATTGGGGCAAAATCAACAAAACAAGGCTAGAAAACAAGGGTAGGGGCTCCAAATTCCTGATCAACCAAGGCTCATGATACCAAGATGATGTAGGGTGGAAACCCTAGGGCCGATCTTTCATGATGTGGAGGTGATCCTACGAAGAACACAAAGAACACGAGGGGAAACACGAGAGGGAAACACTCAAATTGATGAGATACAATCACACATATGCTAGATCCATGAACATAGAGAGTAATACAAGATCCAAACACAACAAGGGACGATACAAGAGGTGGTAGTTCTTATCCGTGAGGAGGTCTTGAGGGATCTTCCCGTTAGGGGTCCTGAATCCACTTGGGGGATCTTCTCTGTAGAGGCCGTGAACTCCGATGGAGAAGTAATCAAGTGGAAGCAAAGCTCTATCTCTCAAATGAGCTATCACTATGCTAACCCTAGAAAGAAGGAGGAGGAGGAGTATATATAGTCTAAGTGAACGAAGGGGTACATGGGCCTCGGCCCAACACGCTGTCAGCACACAGCCGTCGGACGTCCGACAGTTACCGGTCGTCCGGTGTCTCGTGGGCGCTCGGACGTCCGCTAAGTGTCGGATTTCTGACATTTCAGCTGGGTTAGGCGGTGTCGGATTTCCGGTGGGCATCGGACGTCCGGAGTGTCGGTCGTCCGGTGGACTCCACACTTCTGACATTTTGGTGCCGTGATGGTGGTGCCGGTCGTCCGGAGGGGCTCGATTGTCCGGTGGGTGGAGGGTGTCGGGTGTCCAGTCGGCGTAGGTCGTCCGGTTGCTGGAGTGTGCGCGAACTAGGGGTCGGCTGGCTGGCTGGTGCTTCCAGGCATCGGACGTCCGGCAAGTCTCGGTCATCCGGTGGCTGGAAATTTTTTGGCTGCTCTTATTCTGGTTCCTTGTACTTGGTGTCCTCGCCGTCTTGTCCATTTGACGTAGTTGCTGAAGGAAATATGCCCTAGAGGCAATAATAAAGTTGTTATTTATATTTCCTTATATCATGATAAATTTTTATTATTCATGCTAGAATTGTATTAACCGGAAACTTAGTACATGTGTGAATACATAGACAAATGGAGTGTCCCTAGTATGTCTCTACTTGACTAGCTTGTTAATCAAAGATGGTTAAGTTTCCTAACCATAGACATGAGTTGTCATTTGATGAATGGGATCACATCATTAGAGAATGATGTGATTGACTTGACCCATCCGTTAACTTAACATTATGATCGTTTAGATTATTGCTATTGCTTTCTCCATAACTTATACATGTTCCTATGACTATGAGATTAGGCAACTCCCGAATACCGGAGGAACACTTAGTGTGCTATCAAACGTCACAACGTAACTGGTTGACTATAAAGATGCTCTACATGTGTCTCCGATGGTGTTTGTTGAGTTGGCATAGATCAAGATTAGGATTTGTCACTCCGTGTATCGGAGAGGTATCTCTGGGCCCTCTCGGTAATGCACATCACTATAAGCCTTGCAAGCAATGTGAATAATGAGTTAGTTGCGGGATGATGCATTACGGAACGAGTAAAGAGACTTGCCGGTGACGAGATTGAACTAGGTATGATGATACCGACGATCGAATCTCAGGCAAGTAACATACCGATGACAAAAGGAACAACGTATGTTGTTATGCGGTTTGACCGATAAAGATCTTCGTAGAATATGTAGAAACCAATATGAGCATCCAGGTTCTGTTATTGGTTATTGACCGGAGATGAGTCTTGGTCATGTCTACATAGTTCTCGAACCCGTAGGGTCCGCACGCTTAACGTTCGATGACGATCGGTAATATGAGTTTATGTGTTTTGATGTACCGAAGGTAGTTTGGAGTCCCGGATGTGATCATAGACATGACGAGGAGTCTCTAAATGGTCGAGACATAAATATCGATATATTGGAAGGCTATGTTTGGACATCAGAATGGTTCCGGATGAGTTCGGGCATTTACCGGAGTACTGGGGGATTACCGGAACCCCCCGGGGAGTCAATGGGCCTTATTGGGCCTTAGTGGGAGAGAGGAGGAGGCGGCCAGGTGGAGGGCGTGCCCCCCCAAGCCCAATCCGAATTGGGTGGGGCGGCCCCCCTTTCATTCCCTCTCTCTCTCTCCCACTTCCTTCTTCTCCTACTCCTACTAGGAAGGGGGGAAACCTACTCCTACTGGGCGCGCCCTATGAGGGACGGCCCTCCCCTCCTCCACTCCTTTATATACGGGGGGAGGGGGCACCCCACAAACACACAAGTTGATTGGTTAACCGTGTGCGGTGCCCCCCTCCATAGAATTCCACCTCGGTCATATCGTTGTAGTTCTTAGGCGAAGCCCTGCGTCGGTAACTTCATCATCACCGTCATCACGCTGTCGTGCTGACGAAACTCTCTCTCGGCCTCAACTAGATCAAGAGTATGAGGGACGTCACCGAGCTGAACGTGTGCGGATTGCAGAGATGCCGTGCGTTTGGTACTTGATCGGTTGGATCGCAAAGACGTTCGACCATCAACCATGTTTCATAACGCTTCCGCTTTCGGTCTACGAGGGTACGTAGACATACTCTTCCCTTCTCGTTGCTATGCATCTCCTAGATAGATCTGGTGTGATCATAGGAAAATTTTGAAATTACCGCGTTCCCCAACAGTTGCTCCATGGCTTTCCTTTAAGTACCTGATCATGCATAGGGTTTCCGCCTGAGGTAGTAGCCATGTCTCACATATAGAAAGTGGTAGTTCAGAGAGGAGCGAGTTCACTTTATCTTTGATAGCCTTTGCTCGAGCTCTTGTCATTGGTCCAAGTTGTGTCATGGGAGACGTAGGTAGGTCCATGGGGATGACCATAGGATGCTCCGCATCACTAATGGTCACGAAGTAAACAAGAAGGGTGCATTTCTCAAAATTTCATTTACCTCTGTTTTAAAAACTTGAGCTCTGGCACCGCTGCAAATCAATGCTTCCCTCTGCGAAGGGACTATCTATTTACTTTTATGTTGAGTCATCACCTTCTCAAATAAGCGCTAGATCCTGAGAGCACTATTGTCATCCTCATGCATTGTGTGTAGCTAATGTTGGGTGCATCATGACTGGGTCTTTTCTACCAGGAATTACAATGTTTAGTCGTTGCTTGAACTTTGGAGGTGCTCTGCATTTATGTTTTGTGGTCTCGGAAAGGGCTAGCGAGATACCACTATTGTCATATTATATCATGGTTGTTTTGACAAAGTGTTGTCATTTGATATATCTCATTATTGCTCGGTAGTTGATTATGTCATTGATATGAGTTGATATAATTTTTAAGAGTTATTGTCGACATGGTTAGTCATGATCTTGGCTGAAAACCTGGGTGCTACTTAAGCTTATTTATGTAAACAAGAGCAAAAGAGTTCGTAAAAGTTTTTCTTTTTCACTTTCAGTTTATCAACTGAATTGCTTGAGGACAAGCAAAGGTTTAAGCTTGGGGGAGTTGATATGTCTCCGTCGTATCTACTTTTCCTAATGCTTTTCCTCTTATTTTGGACTCTAATTTGCATGATTTGAATGAAACTAACCCGGACTGACGTTGTTTTCAGCAGAACTACCATGGTGTTTTTTGTGTGCAGAAATTAAAGTTCTTGGATTGGAACAAAACTTATATAATAAAATAGAATTACTAGAGTCAAGAACCACCGGAGGAGGGCCCTTGGGTGAGCACAACCCACCAGGGCGCCCCCCCCCCTCCTAGCGCGCCCAAGTGGGTTGTCCCCACCTGGTGACCCTGCAGGCCCTGAATCCAACTCCATAAATACCTATTTTTTCAGGAAAAAAATCAGGGAGAAAGAATTATCGCGTTTCACGAGATGGAGCCGCCGCCCCCTCCTGTTATTCATCGGGGGCCAGATCTGGAGTCCATTTTGGGCTCCGGAGAGGGGGATCTTCGATCTTCGTCATCACCAACCCTTCTCCATCGCCAATTCCATGATGCTCCCCACCGAGAGTGAGTAATTCTTTCATAGGCTCGCTGGTCGGTGAGGAGTTGGATGAGATTCATCAAGTAATCGAGTTAGTTTTGTTAGGGCTTGATCCCTAGTATCCACTATGTTCTGAGATTGATGTTGATATGACTTTGCCATGCTTAATGCTTGTCACTTTGGGCCTGGGTGCCATGATTTCAGATCTGAATCGTTTATGTTATCACCATTATATCTATGTTCTAGATCCGATCTTGCAATTTATATTCACCTATTACATGTTATGATCCGTAAACCCCAGAGTGACAGTAGTCCGGATAATTTCCGGTAATGACCGTAGTTTGAGGAGTTCATGTATTCACTATGTGTTAAAGCTTTGTTTCGGTTCTCTATTAAAAGGAGGCCTTAATATCCCATAGTTTCCAATTGGACCCCGCTGCCACGGGAGGGTAGGACAAAAGATGCCATGCAAGTTCTTTCCATAAGCACGTATGACTATTTACAGAATACATGCCTACATTATATTTATGAACTGGAGCTAGTGTTGTATCGCCCTAGGTTATGACTGTTATATGATGAATATCATCCAACGAAATCACCGATCCAATGCCTACGAATTTCTCTTATATTGTTTTTGCTAAGTTACTACTGCTATCATTATTGTTACACTTGCTACAAAATCATTGCTATCACTGTTACTGTTACTATTGTTGTTGCTACTAGTACCAAAACTATCATACTACTTTGCTACTGATCACTTTGCTGTAGATAATTAATCTCCAGGTGTGGTTGAGTTGATAACTCAGCTGCTAATATTTGCAAATATTCTTTGAATCCCCTTGTGTCGAATCTACTCTACCCTCGAAAACTATTGCGATCCCCTATACTTGTGGGTTATCAGTCACTCACCCACCTCGCCAACCACACAGTTTGCCAACAGTAATAACCTTCTGTCCAAAATTAGCATACGTTGGATGGTCCACTTCACCCAACACCAAGAAGATTATTAACATAAACATGCAAAGAGGATATCAAATCTAATATCAATAGATCTATCACACACTAGGGTTCATCCATGTCACCAAGAACTAAGGGAACTACTCACACATGAAGGCAACGAACATCACACCACCGAAGATAGAGATCATGAATTAATCGCAAATGTAATACATAAGTTATTCCTCTAGGGTTATTAATATTACAATAGGGGAGAGGGTAGATGATGATGACAGTGGGGATGATGTTGGAGCCTTCTTGATGAGGATGGTGGAGGCGGCGACCTCCTCTCACCGGTTCCTCCCTCCGGATCACTCTGGCGGCAAGGGTTCCTGCTTCTGGATGAGTTTATGGTGTCTCTAGACATCTGAGCCATGATTCATCTTCACAAGGCGAATATAGTTAATCCGGCGGCAGCGATGGCACTCCATACGACCGCGCATACGGGCGGATGCGATCGTCTGGAATGTCGTCTTTTGCTCTAGACCTCCTACGACGACTACTTCTTTCTCTTATGGTAGGTGATTACCACTTTAGTTGCGTGATTCCACTACAATTTTATGAGATTTCTTCTATAATAATAATATTTGGCCCAAAAGGCTTTATCTAAGGAAAAAGACAAAAAGAAGCGCGCGAAATCGGTAAAATTCCAACAGCCTATAGAGTAGGCACATAAATACTAACAAAATAATCACATAATTTGGACTCATCACCTAACTCGTGCTAGTGTTGGCATTGCCCATTCTTGTCCTTTTGTTACATGCCATGTTATTGTGTCCTGGGTCGTCGCATTTACCACAATTGTTGTTGTCAGGAGGCTCCATGAAATGACCTCTACCAAATGTTTTCATGTCAGTATATCCAGGTAGATCTTCCATGTCACCCTGGACCTCTTCTCTCTTCTTCTTCCCTTTGTAGGCACCATGAGTTCAGAATCAAGCACGATATGTGGTTCATCATACTCAGGCCACCGTGACTGGTCGAAGAAAGGATGGAATCGAGGCGCCATGTCAACCTTGTGGTTTCCAATGTGAACTCCTGCAACCACATGGTCATCCCATCAGAAATGGGCAAGTTTCTCGCCTTGGCCGCCATCATCAAATGCGAGCACGAGCAGTGATACTTATGAGGCCTCTCACACGCACACCACCGGTTCTTGAGGTGCACCTCATACACAACACCATTGTAAGTCGCATAGTCTCGTGTTGTGCCACCTGGCTCGTCGACTTGGTAGATCATTTCTTTATAGTTGAATCTAATGATTTGTTGATGTGAAGACTTTCTTGCTTGAAACCCCAGCCAATCATCAACCTTGTTGGGATAATTTATTTTCCACCTATCCATTTGGCAGTCTTTAGGGAATGCCTAAGAAAATACTCATTGAGCTTCAAGAAGGTATATTTCAATATTGCGGGCACCGACAAAGAATAGACACCTTAAGCACATTGAAGCATTCAACCATGTTGCCCTTCATGTCGTTGTATCTCTGACATCCTTCATCGTAAGTGCGTGACTACTTGTGCTTATCCTCCAAATTGCTTTTCAAGAAATCTCTTCCCCCTTTGTTCTTTTCCAATGCCTTCAAGAGTTTATCATAGCAACTTTTGAATGCATTGGTGTGAATGCCAGACAAACATGGGTAAGGTCTTTGCAAAACTCCTTGCTCTTGCATGTCCGATAAAAGTTTTCCAGGAAATGCCTCATGCACCATCGATGGTGAAGCTTCGGGAGGTCCAGAATAACAACGTCTATGGCCTTGAGAATGCCATGGTTCCAGTCAGATATGATGCATACCTCCCTATTCCCAATCACCCTGGTCCTCACATGCCCCATGAACCACTCCCAGTTGTCGTCGTGCTCGGAAGACACTAAAGCAAATGCCACCGTCATCACGTTATCATTGGACGAGTGAACCATTGCCACCATTAGTGTGCCCTTGTATTTCTCGGTCAAGAAAGTGCCATCTATAGACAACACTGGACGACAATGCTTAAATGCCTCAATGCATTTCCCAAAACCCTAGAAGGCACGGTGAAACACCCCGTCAATTTCCTCAATCCCATGCCGCATGCCAGGGTTCCTATGTGCAATGGCTCCCAACATCCTTAGGAGAATATTGTATGCGTCCTCATAATCACCATGCAACATCCTAATAGCATTTGCACTGGCCTTCCATACCTTCCCATAATTGACCTTGTATCTATATCGTTCTTTAACCGAAATCATGAGAAATTTCGCCTTCACGGTTGGATCGTGGGATATCTCATTCAATAATTTGTAGCGAGGAAACTCATACATGAGTTGACGGTGTCCCTTACTTCGGTCAGCATTCTCTGGCGGTATGCACTCATGAGTGGCCACACAACTCTTCAGACCCATTGCCTGGTTTCACAAATTTTTCTTCCATGGACCTTCCATGGGCAACCTTCTTTGTCACATTTCAGTGTAACACACACTTTGGTTGGATTTACCAACAACAAATGGCCTATGGTTCCTAATGACGTAGTCACTAAACCAAATCTTGAACTCTTGCAAGCACCCAAACTTGACGCCTTTCTTCAAATAAGCATTCTCATCCCCAATCTTTGGCCTTGGATCGCCGACTTTCGCGCAAGCTGTTGGTTCAACCAACCCCAATCTCATGCCACCATCAACAATGGCCTTGTCGGCAAGATTAATATAATGAAACAATGGGACACCTCTTTCCTTGCCCGTCACCTTCTTGAAGATTTGATTTTCTTGCGCCATGAATTCATCATCGTCTAATTCCTCTTCCGGACCCTCATCATCCGAGTCATACCCATACATACGGCTATAGGGGAGGCTACTATCCATGTCTTGCTGGTAGCGAATGGCATCCAAGTTACCAATGGGATTATAATGAATCTCTTCAGCTTCCGCATACGCATCACCATGAGCAATATCATCATTATCACCATGAACAATAGCTTCAACCTCTTTCTCTTGAATAACTATGGCCCGAGCATTCATCTCGGCTTCATTTGGTTGGCTACTTGGTGGTTGGCTAGAAGAATTAGAGACATACACCTTGACTCTCCCATCATGCATTAGGGAGGAGGCATGCTGGT
This sequence comes from Triticum urartu, assembly GCF_003073215.2. Lineage (NCBI taxonomy): Eukaryota > Viridiplantae > Streptophyta > Magnoliopsida > Poales > Poaceae > Triticum > Triticum urartu. Next base: position 296,778,088 of record NC_053027.1, read on the forward strand.
TCAAGTCAATTTGTAGGAAAGGAACCTCAACCTTGGTGGCAAATAATTCAATTAACTTGTCTTGTGATTCCTCTACTTTATCCTTGTACACCTTCCAATGCAATTCTGAGGTGATGGGCATATTGGTTAATCGAGACTTCACGCCCACTCCAATATCGTACCTTCCAATAAGTTTGGTCTCATCACTTGGTGCAATCCAATGTAACACACTTCTCACTTTCACACAAAATAGAGCTAGGGTTTGCATAAAAATGACAGATGCCACAAAATGAGATGATTCCAACCAACCAAAAAGATGAGATTGAGTGAGGTACCTTGAGTGATGAAGATGGGCTCGATCCACCGGAGAAAGCTAAGCAATGGGGATGTATTTGGTGGAGGCTTGGGTAGGGGTGAGAGGAGGAAGAAGGGGTGAGCTCGGGCAAGAAAAGGATTTGGGGGCAAATGGGTGGCTGGTGGGCCCCACCCAAGCCCCACTCACTCACTTAGCACACTCACCACCCTACCGTCATGGCCTACGGCGGTAGGATATAACAACCTACCGCTAATGGTTGTGGCAGTAGCTACTTATCCACATCAACAACGTTGTTTACATTGACCCGAACCCTACCGTCAGGACCCGTAGCGGTAGTCTGTTACACCCTACCGCCGGATCAGGTGATGGTAGAAAAAGGGTCAGATCCGAATTTTTTTTGGGCAGTGATAGGCGCCGGGAGTCAGGCCGAACGGTTGGGCCGGACTAGCCCCAGCCGCATAATACGTGGGTCCCAGACCACAGGATTCCACCCCTCGCCCCCACCCCCACCTCGCGTCTCCTTCCTGCAACAGTTCCCCACCCTCCTGCTTCCCCGTCCCCCTCCCATGGCCTCCCCCTTGAAGCTCTATGGCCACCGCTCGCCGGCTCGTTGGTGTCGCTCGCCGGGCCGCTCGCAGATTTGATGATTGCAGCAAAAATCAATTGGTAAATCCGGTCCTAGCTCCGCTTCGCGGTTCCAGCAAAAATCAAAAGGTCGTTGTAGCAAAATCAGTTGATGATTCCAGCAAAAAACACAAATGTAGCAAAAAAGTTAAAAAACATGCCTTGCCTCATGAAGAAATTGGTTCCAGCAAAAAAACACTGGGTTCCAGCAAATTAAATCATCGGTTCAAGCTTTTTTCAGCATTGAAACCTTTTTCCTACGGTGGAAACTTTTTTCTCGTGGCACTTGAAGCTTTTCCTCAAGCCGAATGAAGCTTTTCCACAGCTGGTTGAAGCTTTTTCTCCCCAGGATGGAAGCTTATTCTTCCATGCCGGCTTGAAGCTGGTTCCAGCAAGAAGCAAAACTCAGCGCGTCGTGAAAAAAGGATGTACCAATTGACCATGCTGATAGTAGCAAAACTCGAAACGGTGGTAGCAAAAAGTAGTACACTGGTTCCATCAAAACAAAAAGACATGGATGTAGCAAAATTTGTCTCCGGTTCCAGCAAAACAAAAACATGGTTGTAGCAAAAAACTCAACCGGAAAAAACATCACATTTGCACATTCCAAGCAAAGAAACACTCGCCGATTCCAACAAAAATCAACGTCGGTCGTAGCAAAAATTGAAAGCCGGATGCAAAAAGATCGCAGAAACGCTCAAAAACAGCTTCTGGTCCAGCTCGGGGCTTCGCCGGTAGTAGCAAAAATCGACAATGGTTGCAGCAAGAAAAACAATCACGATCCTCGGTATCGCCGGTAGTAGCTTTCCGTCGTCGTCCATGGCTTTCGTCGTCTATGGTTGAAACTTTTTTCGCTGTCGGTTGAAGCTTTTCTCGTAGCCGGTTGCAGCTTTCGGGTTTGCGCAAATGCCTCACCTCCAAAAATCAGTCTTCTGGTCGAAATCTTTTTCCAGAATGATTGTATCTTTTGAAGTAAATATGCCCTAGAGGCAATAATAAAGTTATTATTTATTTCCTTATATCATGATAAATGTTTATTATTCATGCTAGAATTGTATTAACCGGAAACATAATACATGTGTGAATACATAGACAAACTTAGTGTCACTAGTATGCCTCTACTTGACTAGCTCGTTAATCAAAGATGGTTATGTTTCCTAACCATGAACAAAATGTTGTTATTTGATTAACGAGGTCACATCATTAGTTGAATGATCTGATTGACATGACCCATTCCATTAGCTTAGCACCCGATCGTTTAGTATGTTGCTATTGCTTTCTTCATGACTTATACATGTTCCGATGACTATGAGATTATGCAACTCCCGTTTGCCGGAGGAACACTTTGTGTGCTACCAAACGTCACAACGTAACTGGGTGATTATAAAGGAGCTCTACAGGTGTCTCCAATGGTAGATGTTGGGTTGGCGTATTTCGAGAATAGGATTTGTCACTCTGATTGTCGGAGAGGTATCTCTGGGCCCTCTCGGTAATGCACATCACATAAGCCTTGCAAGCATTGCAACTAATGAGTTAGTTGCGGGATGATGTATTACGGAACGAGTAAAGAGACTTGCCGGTAATGAGATTGAACTAGGTATTGGATATCGACGATCGAATCTCGGGCAAGTAACATACCGATGACAAAGGGAACAACGTATGTTGTTATGCGGTCTGACCGATAAAGATCTTCGTAGAATATGTGGGAGCCAATATGGGCATCCAGGTCCCGCTATTGGTTATTGACCGGAGACGTGTCTCGGTCATGTCTACATTGTTCTCGAACCGTAGGGTCCGCACGCTTAACGTTACAATGACAGTTATTATGAGTTTATGCATTTTGATGTACCGAAGATTGTTCGGAGTCCCGGATGTGATCATGGACATGACGAGGAGTCTCGAAATGGTCGAGACATAAAGATTGATATATTGGAAGCCTATGTTTGGATATCGGAAGTGTTCCGGGTGAAATCGGGATTTTACCGGAGTACCGGGAGGTTACCGGAACCCCCCAGGAGCTATATGGGCCTTAGTGGGCTTTAGTGGAAAGGAGAAAGGGGCAGCCCAAGGTGGGCCGCACGCCTCCCCCCTCCCATAGTCCTATTAGGACAAGGAGAGGTGGCCGGCCCCCTCTCTCTCTTTCCCCCCTCGAGGAATCCTATTCCAACTAGGATTAGGGGGGAATCCTACTCCCAGAGGGAGTAGGACTCCCTTGGCGCGCCCTCCTTGGCCGGCCGCCCCCTCCCCCTTGGCTCCTTTATATACGGAGGCAGGGGGCACCCTAGGACACACAAGTTGATCCTTGAGATCGTTCCTTAGCCGTGTGCGGTGCCCCCTGCCACCATATTCCACCTCGATCATATTGTAGCGGTGCTTAGGCGAAGCCCTGCGACGGTAGAACATCAAGATCGTCACCACGCCATCGTGCTGACGGAACTCCTCCCCGACGCTTTGCTGGATCGGAGCCCGGGGATTGTCATCGAGCTGTACGTGTGCTAAGAACTCGGAGGTGCCGGAGTAACGGTGCTTGGATCGGTCGGATCGGGAAGACGTACGACTACTTCCTCTACGTTGTGTCAACGCTTCCGCAGTCGGTCTGCGTGGGTACGTAGACAACACTCTCCCCTCTCGTTGCTGTGCATCATCATGATCTTGCGTGTGCGTAGGAAAATTTTGAAATTACTACGTTCCCCAACAGCTTTCTTATGAACGATTGCAACTTTCTTATGGACGATTGTAGCTTTTCAGTTTGCGGTGTCTCGGTTGAAGCTTTTTATGCCACGGGTTGAAGCTTTCGAATCGAATAGTGGAAGCTTTCGTATGAACAGTTCCAGCATCACCCTGCTGTCACACGCCATGGCTGGTCGTGCGTCATTGACGGGCACCAGCGCCGCACGTGGCCCTCTTGCAGTTCCCCCGCCTCGCGACTTCTCCATCCTCGCCGTCTTCTGAGCCCCCGTCGTGGCTCGCCATAGCAGCAAAAAGCACCATGGCTGATTGTGCGCGCAGCGCCGGAGATGAAGGGAAAGGAGCGGTTGCTCTAGTTATGTCGTGGGGGAGAAGAAGATAAAAAAACGATTCGGAGGAAGAGTGCTCCCGTGGCCTGCGGGACGTACGATTGAGAGCGACCGCAGGGCGCGCGCGCCCGGCGCAACGGTTCGGCCGGCGCTTCGGAGGTAAACGTTTTTTTTTTTTTTTACAGTTGAGGTCAGATCGTGCTAAACTATACAAAATGGGTCAAAACAATGAATTTGGCCGGAGGTAGGTCGTGATCGCAACTCAAGGGCAGCAAGCACGGATGACCGTCAGATCAGAGAGCTCGACGGCGCGAATTGAGCGTAGATCTTATAGCAGCCCTCTTCTCGCCCTCTCCCAAACGCTTCGTAGGGTTTTTCTCTAGTCTCGGTTCTCGGTGAGGCCTTCTTCCCAGCCATCGCGACGGCGGCCGCCATGAGAGCCCTCCTCTCCCTCTCCAAGCTTGCCCGTCGTCTCCCCACCTCCCTGGCCGCCACCAGGGTCGCCCCGCCCCTCCTCCAACGGCACCTTCACGCCGACTCCGCACTTCCTCCTCAAGCTCCGCCCCCTTTTGCCTCCCGCATCCTCCAATCCGAAGAGAGCCCGAACCCGAGCACTGATTTGGAACATGCTCAGCCCGCCCCCGACCCTGTCCTTGATGAGTTCCTCGCCCGCTTGGTCACCGCGCTCCGTCCGACACTTGCGGCCGCCTTCCCCACCCACACCCGCCCCGTGCTCGACGAAATGCTTCGTCTTATCGCGGAGGCCGTCCTCAACCGCCTCTCCGGAGCCGATCCGGGGCCAGACACCGTCGAGCTCAGCGACGACCTCTGGGCGGCGGTGTGGGAGGTCAGCGCCTCCGTGCGCGAGGCCATGCGCCGGGACCAGGTCCGCGCCGACCTCCGTAACTACCTCCACTCCGACGATGTCAAGGAGATGACGCGGTTCGCCGTTGACGTAGGCATCCGCGGCGCTATGCTCCGCGAGCTGCGCTTCAAGTGGGCCCGCGAGAAGCTCGAGGAGGTCGAATTCTACCGCGGCCTCGAGGTCATGCGCCAACAGGCTGATGCGGCTGATAGCCCTGCCGCACCCGCGCCGGCGAGGCTAACCGCGTTGCCGCAGAGGAAGGGGGAGGTTAAGTTCAAGATCTCTGGGTTGGACTTGTCAGACCCAAAGTGGGCTGAGGTGGCTGAGCGGGCGGCTGAAGCTGAGGCACACTTTGTGCCAGAGGAGGCCAAGGCTGTAGATGGGAAGGCGAAGAAGGCCGAGGAGCAACTGCTGGCGGTTGAGCCGAGGAAAGGCAACCCAGTTCCTGCCATGGAGGAGTGGAAGGAGGAGCTCCGACCAAAGCGCGTTGACTGGATGGCACTCCTCGAGCGGGTTAAGGCCCGCAATGTTGAGTTGTATCTCAAGGTCAGATTTTCCACTCTAATAAAATCTAGTGTTGCTTTATGCTCTAGTGTTAGTTCAGTAGTTTTGCTGCAGGTAGTACTATGTTTCCTTCTTCTATAGTGTGTTTGTAGCTTCAGTAGTTGTTGTGCCAAAATGGCCTTACTGCATGCATAACTAGTTCGTTCATCAAACAGAAAATAGCACTGAGGTGACAATGTCTTCATGCCTAATCTGCCTTCATAATACACATCGGATTCCCTAGGTTGATCTCCGATCGTTTCATCTGACTACGCCTTTGTGATTTGCAGACAAATTGTTCTGCTCCTTGGTTCACGTAGTGTTTTTATGCCTCTGATGTTTGTGTTTCGAGTGGCTAGTTTGTGGACTGGGAGTCTGGGACATACAAGCCCCAGAATTGTAAGTATAGAACTGATTTTTTGCTATCGCTTTTCCGTATCGTGATAGGAAAGGGCATAATCAGGTTGTTCTGGCATGGCTTGGAGACCCATATGTGCACACTGATAATAATTAGGACGAAATGTACTGTTTGGAATTGATCTCGCTTTAGACAGTAAGGATATCTGTATCATGGTAAACTTTGGGAATCTGATTCTACCTCAATTTACTATTTAAAACTCCGAGCTTTTATGTGGCGGTTTAGCCCATGTAAGTGACTTTAGGAAGACCAAGAAAACAATAGTCTAGTAGTCAACAGTGGGTCCATCAACACAACTCTCCTTCTGTTCCCAAATATAACTCACTGTTAACGTTCTATGGTCTGAATTATGCAACCACTAACTTTTATCATAACATAGTGCTACGTGCTTTAGAAGTACTGCTACGAATATTTATTTCCTGGCATGATGATTTTGACGTGGCAAGTGCAAGTGCTTTTAAAGGATTGATACCATCAACTAACTTTTATCATAACATACTGCTATGGATATCAGAAGGATTGATACCATGCTCTCCAAATGATGCATTCGTGGTTTGTGTAACTTTGGTATTTAGATGAACTTCAGCCTCAGTTGCTTTGATAATAAATTTGAACTCTATTACATGTGGCCCATGACATGAAAGGTTATTCTGGACTGGCTTTTGTCTAGTATAGTAGCCTGCTACTATTTCGGCCTTCTGTAAGTTAGTTAAAATTGTCTGAGTTTACATGGAAATGAAACTTCAGTTTGCGATGGACAATGTATATGACTGGTCGAGTTCAGTCAGAGAGTCCAACCTCTCACTTAATTTACCCTTGTTTTCTCTATTTTTGGCATAGAATTGCTTGAGTTATGCATTCAAGTACATGGTTACATCAAACTACTGAAGGGCCGTAATGATGTTAGTTACTTTGCATAGCTGGCCAGTTAACATTTTGTTTCAAATGCCTGCACGGGCTGCACTAATTCAGCGAACACTAATACTCTTGTATAATTTCTCATGTGCACTTTGTTTCAATTTATTGGTTGCTGAAATTCTTAGCACTAATACCTCACATTTGCACTTTGTTTCAATTTATAGGTTGCTGAAATTCTTTTGGATGAAGATTCATTTGCTGCAACTATCCGAGATTACTCCAAGTTAATTGATCTTCACTCTAAAGCAACTCACGTGCAAGATGTAGAAAGGATACTTGGTAAAATGAAAGAGAAGGATATTGCACCTGATATCCTCACATCCATCACCTTAGTCCACATGTATAGCAAATCTGGCAATCTTGAACAAGCCACGCGGGCGTTTGACTTTATCCAAAAGGAGGGCCTCCAACCAGATACGAAACTCTTTACATCAATGATTAGTGCCTGTATTAACGCTGGAGATCCGAAACAAGCAGAGAAATTGGTAAAGAAAATGGATGAGCTTTCCATGAAACCCAGCAGGGAAATATACATGGATGTGATGCGGGCATATGCTGAGCGTAACTTAGTAGATGGAGCTCAATCGGTGAAAACAAAAATGTCATTTGCTGGAATCGAGCCCCCGTTGGAGTGCTTCACATTGCTTATAGAAGCAAATGGACGGGCTGGCAACCCTGATTATGCATATGAAGCGTTTGAACAGATGAGGAAGAATGGGCATGAACCAGATGACCGTTGCCTGGCTGGTATGATTACTGCACTCATGAAGAAGAACCAGCTGGACCAGGCTTTGAAGTTGCTGCTGAGTTTAGAGAAGGAGGGGGTTAAACCTGGAGTTAAGACAAATCTGGTCCTGCTGGATTGGCTGTCCACGTTGCAGTTGGTGCAAGAGGCTGAACAACTTGTACAGAAGATAAGAAAGGCGGGAGAAGAGCCCCTAGAGATCCATGTTTACCTTGCTGATATGTATGCGAAATCACGCCAGGAAGAGAAAGCCCGCAAATCCCTCAAGATCTTGGAAGAGAAGAAGAGACTGCTGAAGGCTGATCAGTTTGAGAGGATTATAAGAGGCCTTCAGGTAGGGGGGTTTTCGGAAGATGCAAGCAGATATTTCAAAATGATGAGATCTCGTGGCTTTGTTCCATCAGCAACAGTGGAGGCCGGGGTCAGGGGCGTCGGTCGCCCGGCTGGCAGGTAGTTAGCCGGTCATGCCACTGATTCTGGTATGAAATCTAGCAGTAGCACCGACGACGTCACAGCTTATTCAGAGGAACTGATGTGATAAAGATCCCCATTATCGGGCGAATTTTGGTTGTTATTTAAGGTCTGTAGACCATAAGCTCAGATGAAGTTGATGAGTGCGTGAACCCCTGGTGCTAGTGCCATGAATTTTCTGCTCTCATAAATCGGGTCTTGCACTTGTATTTCATATAACATGTTTTGTCATTGTAAAATCTGAATCGCCAGATTGTGCCAAGAAACAGATTTATTTATCTTTCTCGGAGCAAGTACCCCTGAGTTTGTTGGTTAGCACGTCTAAACGCCATTAGTGGTGAGTTCAGTCTCACTCCACCTCATTTTTGGTCTTCTATTTAGAACCCAGCAGACCCCTCTCGTTTGGAAGAGTTCACTCCCCACTTCACCCCAATCTCCCTCAACCTCATGACTACACTTACATAGCTCGATCAAACCAGCAACCGACCACCTCGCATGTTTTGAATGGGAACTTATGTAGCCCACTCATGTTTTAAATGAGGAAGTATTTTACAAGTACAGTACATGACAATACATAGTTTTACCGCAACACAAACCACCCAGTCAATCCGCCGATTACTCTTATTTTCCTGCCGCGGCTCCTCCCCGAAATGCATCCCCCAGCTGCCCCTCCTAATCTTCGTCATCCTAAATTTCAAATTTCAAAATCTGGACATGCTGTTTGTCGCTACAAATCTTGCATCGGTGCTCCCATGGCCCTGCAGCTACGCAAGTGTGCAGTGTTGCCTGCTTGTTTGAGTTTCTCTTCGTCTGTTGTAAGTGCATTGATTGTCATATATACTACTAATCCCATACAACTTCAATTATTTCTATCATCCCGTAGCAACGCACATACGTTATAGAACTTGCGTCGCATGTTCAGTTTAGTGCTAGAACCTTAAAAATATGGTTTTATGATCATCTAACTTGTCTCAAGCATGCAGATACAGTCACAATACATGTATGTTGGTGTATCCATGCGTAGTCCCCATTTGTCAGTGAGTTATGGCGTTGGGTGCGTCATAATTTTACACACAAAACCCTCATATTTTTTCTATTTGCGGAAAAAATCAAACACGCTGACAAATGTTTTGCATAGAACCCCCTAACTTCTTTTTATTTACAACAAAAATCTAGCAACAGTCGTGCACGTATATAAGTGAAAATAAACACCAAAAAAGTGCGCCAGGATTTGAACCGGGATGGATTGTTTTAAGGCGTGACGGACTAGCCAATAGTAGTTTGACCTCCAGCTATTTTTTCGAGATATGTTTGACCTCCAGTTATTTTTTCAAGAGATGTTTGACCTCCGGATGACAAATATTGACAGGTACTGAAGGACTCATGTGGAGCTTAATTGGTCTGCGGATACTGCGGCCCTTTTTGCACAACCTATTTTTGAAAAATATCTGTAAAATGTAAGTAATATAGTTATGCTCAAATATTTCTGTGTTACAATATTATATATAGATAATGATTAGTAAATAAAAACATTTAAATATAGACATATGCATTATATATAAAATATTTAGTACAACGTAAGTAATATAAATATGTGTATTATATATAAAATATTTAGTAAAAACATACGTATTAAACTTACGTGCAAATATTTTTGTGTTAAATATACTATACATACAAACGATGAGTAGTAAACAAAAACATCTAAACATAAACCTGTGTATTATATATAAAATATTTAGTTAATACTGACACCAAAAATGTTTATTAAATAAATATGTTTATTGAATTGTAATTTTGAAAAAAAATGTAGTACGCACATTTATAAAACACATATATTTACACAATACTCAGATTTATAAAATATTTTACCAAATATTTTTCATATAATACACAGATTTATATTTATTTACTAATCATCGTGTATGTATAATATTTTTAACACAAATATTTGACCATAACACTATTACTTACACTTTTCTAAATATTATATATATAATACACAGGTTTATATTGAAATGTTTTTATTACTAATCATATATGTATAATATTTTTTTTGCGAGAGTATGTATAATTTTTTAACACACAAATATGTGGACATAACTTTATTACTTATGTTTTATGTTTCTTTTAGTCTACTTACATTTTACAAAGATCTAAAAAAATAGTGCCTGCCAAATGAGCCGCAGTATCCGCAGCCATTTAATTTCCACATGGGTTCTTGTTTAATCAAAGTATACATCCTCCGCTGAATTGTTGAGGTAGCTGGAGCGTCTCATATTACAGTAGGTGGTAGACGGTAGAGGGTATGAATCTTGACGGACCCTCTTCTTGGCTGTTAATATTTTTTGCATATATATTCAGGACTGCTATCTGGTTTTTCTGTGAACAAAAAAGTGAGGTAGTTTTGTGCAAAAATACATCACACTGGCGCCTTTCTTCACTGACAAGTAGGGCCATACACAGTGTTCCATGTCAAAAAAAAAGTAGGGCCATACACATGAATGCGCCCGCATATGTGTATTGTGACCGTATCTGCACGCTTGAGTCAAGTTAGATGACCACAAAACCATACTTTCAAAGTTCTAGCATCAAACTGAACATGAGACGCAAGTTCTATGACTCGGTGATATTACCTCTACGTTATACTAGTATAGGCTAAATTTTAACGATAAATCACGAATGGACATGCAGCCACGCGAGGTTGGTATCCTGCCCGTCCATTCCCATGTGATTCGTGCATGTCGAATACATCAAGCGTGTATAATTAATTCCATGCATCATATACAACTTGTATGGCTTGCGTATTACCTCTCACATCGGCAGCAGACGGCCCACAATGCAGCCTCACACATGATTTTAATCATTCCTGGATTACTTGATTGCCTGCCATGCATTTACAACTTGGCAGCTCGCAGCCATTTAAAGGAGGGTTGGCAGTATGTGGGAAATTTATGACAGTTGGCGTGTGCCCGATACGCCTTATTTATCTGCTTGCTTGCTGATGTTTTGTGTGTGCAGTCAGTCTTTGTAGAAGATTAGCATGGTTAGATATTGCCAGGAGTCTTGATTAATTTGTAATGCATTGAGGAGTTTTGCCCAGGCCATTTGTACCTGGGCAACCATAACACAAAGCTGTTTGCACGGTAGGTGAACCAGGTAGCACATACTAGTACACTGAGGAGCTTGATGGAAAACTAATTACTACCTAGTACATGAAGGACAACAGTGAAATGAAGCATTACTAGGTACTGATTGGCCGTCCGATGATCTAAAAATGGGTCACAGCTAAATGAACAAGGCGACGAGGATGGTTGCCCAGGGTTGAATTCAGTGGTTGTGGAGCTTATCGAGGATCAGTGCAAAGAAGAAAACAAAGAGAGGTCCCATTGTTGCCTTCTTTATTTTCTCCATTTTCTTCCCAAACAGATTTGTCGTCTAAATACTGCCCTTTACTATGAAATACTCATCTTCCAAACATGTCTGAAGGAGGAAAATATTTGTGATTTAGTTGGATCGCCATGCAAAGGAGAAAACAAAGAGAAGTTGCTTTATTTCAGGGAACCTTGATTTTTGTTGTAAAGGTGTTAGCACAAGTTTAGAACCAACTTCTGCTAGCATAACATGAGAGATGCAATTTTCATCTAGCCTAAAAAAAGGCAGTTTTGGCAAACCTGCTATTGCAATACAGGGTTGTCTGTGAACATACATAGTAAGCAAGAACCTTTTTCTTAGGCAAGCAAGCAAGAACCTAGTAGCAAAAACTGGAGCAACAATCTTCACCATCAGACGAACTGAATCCCATGAACTAGGTTGACCAAGGATCCATAGTGCAGGTTGGGTGAGTAATTTTTACTCACTCCGTTCCAAAATAGATGACCCAACTTTGTACTAAAGTTAGTACAAAGTTGGGTCATCTATTTTAGAACAAAGGAAGTACTTACTAGGAGCAGACCTCATTTGCTACCACCCAACCCAGGCCATGAATGTTAATTACTCTGACGGGTAGCCAGCAGCCCTCCATCCTGACCATAAATATACATACCAGTCTCTCTCCACCAAATGCAATAATAGCTGGCCAACGTCTACTGTATTAATGTTGCGTATTCACTCACTTATTCCACAGTCCAGTCAAGCACTATATTAAGTGTGAATCGCATGGCAGCAATCGTCGGTCAGGATAACATCTTCGCGTGGCACCATGTCCTAAAAATCCGCGTCGAAATTTTGACTCATCAATCGTCGGTCAGGATAACATCTTCGCGTGGCACCATGTCCCAAAAATCCGTCGAAATTTTGACTCATAACCACCCCCCCCCCCCATTCCCTCAGAAAAGAAGGTCTACAATTTTTTTAAAGGCCTACAAATTTCTTATTTAGTCAAACGGTATAAAGTTTGTTCAAGTCTGTAGCAAAAGCTATCAAGACCTATGATACCAAATTAATAGATACACTATAAAATATATTTTTTCATATTATATTTGTTCAATATTGTAGTTGTTGATTATTTTCTACAAGCTTGATCAAAGTATTAATCATTTGACTCTATCCAAAAATTATAAACCTTCTTTTTAAAAACGGGGGAGTACAGTATTTTTCAATTGGAGTGCAAGGATCAACAGGTTCATCTTGATCGAGGGGGAACGACTTTGACGTTCTTCTTGATTGGCTGAACTTAAAGCCTTGCAGGATAAAGACCTACTATGAGGTTGCACCTGACGCGCCGCCAAGATTGGAACCTGAAGCATTCGTTGACGCACAGACACTTGTAAAACAACAAATATAATGTTCATCTCATATATATAGGGCGCCGGAGGCAAACCACCATCAACCTATGAGTTTCACACCCAGAATATAAGCATGCCATGTGAAATTCTCATCATTGTACAAGAAAAACCCTTGTGGTGGACTAATCGGACACAAATTATCACACATGCCTGCCGGTGATGACATACTGAACCAAACACCACACACCAGTCACTATCTTTGAGCCAGCTTCTTAAGGTGCTGAAACAGCTTCTGCTTTATCCACTGCCGGTCATATGGCAGAAACGCATGGATTTCATGATCATATCTGCAAACAGAAAACATAGATATATGTTTAAACTCTGGACAGGAACATGTGAATCAACTTTGCCCCGCAGTGATCTAATAACGATTGATGGTCTTAAAAGTTATATTGTACTCACACTAGCGCACTGATGTCAGCTAGGCCGTCGATGAAGTTGTACAGGTCGGTGATGTCATAGGTTATGTTCGGGATCATTGGGTTGATATCCCTGATTTTCCTTTCATAGAGACCACAGATTCCTGACATTTCCATGGAGCGGTAGCAAACAGTTAACGAATTTACAAAACAAAAATGAAACAACAAGCAATTCTGGAGGGAAAAAAAGAATTTGTTTTCTATTACGGCATATGACATAACCATCACTTTAGTAGCGAGCAGTTGGGCATAGAGTAGGGAACATGAAACATTGGTCCTTCTCACTAGAATACTTCTAATTTGATACACTGCCACAGAGGAGCTACCCAGTTCATCTTTGGTTTCCTAAAACTCGAGCACTCAATAGTTTAATGCATAGACAGATAGAGCCTTAAATATTGACCATGCCTGCAACTAATAATAGGATAGGATAGGCACAGGCTGATCATTATTAAAATTTTAAACTAGTCATTTTTAACACAGCCAAAACTGAGGGGAAAGACTTGTTAATGAGGAAAAAACGAAAGAGGTTGCAAATGCAAAACATAAGAGCAACTACACAAAATCTCCAGTTCACATGGTGATCACTATGATCATGCTAATAATATTAACTGGGCTAGTTAATTGAACATTGCAGCACAGGTTCCATAAAGAAACTACACGTACCATCCAATGCATGGTTAATTGAATTATAATCCATGAACGTCCTGGAGCTCCTGTTTTGGGATGGTTGCATCAGAATAATGGTGTGCCTCCCAGCCTACAATATGCGCAAAAAGAGATTAAGATATCAACACACACAAATTGCTACAACATTACCAATGGATTAATTTTAATCTTTGTTAAGATACCACAGTGAACAGCAATGTATATTAATGGTTGCTAAATAAGTGGGATAAAGATTTAATAAACTTCTCCATATCTGAGTGCTAAATAGGTTTCTAAAATAGCCGCTATTTCTAGATGCAACTCTTGTACTAACAGAGCCAGTACTACAAAAGTGAAGATTGTCTGGAGTACCCATTGATAGCATGTGAGGTATGGTTCCTCTGTTTAAACAGCTTGATTGATACCATGATATTCCTAAGTTGAAGGATATTATGCAATTATCATATCCACAAAACTTCTTGTCAGGTAGTAATAATAGTTGTAGAGTGAAGCAAACGCAACCCAATACGATGTCTTGCAACAAGCAATAGTATTGATAACATACTTAGTCATGCAATCACCAAATAGCTTTCGTTCTGTTTGAGAAAAAGTAAAAATTTCATATCAAGGTCCAACAACATGCTAGATCCTTGAGGCAGCTGCTGGATGGCCGCTTAGTGCCTACCGCCTACCCCGCTTAAGCGCAGGCTAGGTGGAGGTCTAAGAATGCAGAAGGTTGAAGAAGGCACATATTCGTGAAAGAAAATATTAAGAGAATAAAACAGAGTCAGTGTAGACTGCCCAGTCCATTAAAGCACCAGAACGACGCATATGCACACAACACGAAGTTAGGGCTCCCCCAAGATTCTCTTCCATGCAGCCGACTCCACCCCCGTCCCCATTTCCGCTAGCCCTAACTCCACGAGCAGGCAAGCAGCAGCAGTGCCAGCAACCAGACAGGTACCACAATACAACGTTCTCTCCTTCATCCTTTCTTCCCCATGCTGCCTCCTCTCCTTCCTCCACACTGTTGATTCCTCACGGGAGAAGTTTGATGCGCCGCCAGCTGCCTACAGCCTCAGGCTTCCTCACAGCACCAAACGATGCCTTTTGCAACTCTTCAGATTGTGCGCACGTAAGGTAGTTGCGATTTTATGCCGACACATTGTTTCCTAATATAGGTAAGATCGACTACGCATCACATTGATGATGGCAACTCTTAAGAAAGGGGAAGCAGAAAATTTTGAATAATGATTCAGATAGCAGGCATTACTTCCTGGCAGTAACTACATGCTCTGCTTGAAAGGTAAATTCTCATATTGTGCAAGCCAATAACTATGCTCTTCTAAATTGCAGGAAAGCTTTTCATGTGCATTTTGTAGGAAGTGTTTAAGCATAACTGATGGCAAGATGGATAATAAGTAAATAAGCAGCACTCGATCTTTAATACTGGGCCTAAATATCAGATATTTCTTTTTCTTGCCGAAATTAACTTTTTTTTGATAATATGCCCTGATTGCCTCCTTGCCCATAGACCATAGCGTAAGTACTTCAGGTGAAATACATAAGGGGGGAAATACCACAAACAAAATACTTTGTTCCGCAGCCATCTTTATATTTAAGTCAAAAGGCTCTTTTTCTAAGCTATGTTGCACTGGTACGCATCCGACATGAGATTAGCCATTTTTGAAAGAATTGTGAGTATACTTTGTTTCACAAGCCATGTTGTATATAATCCAAAAGGTACGTTAGGCGGGCGGCCAATATATGCACAATGTTGTCGAGGGTGATGTGCTGTGGCATGACGGGAATCGGCCGATTGTGGAAGATATGGGTTGAGTTCCAAGAACTCAGGGAAGAAGTAATTTTTTTGCGGTCACCACCAATCTCCAAAGAGAATATATACACGGTGCACATGCTGATCCAGACACCCCAGACACAACCGCCCCTAAACAGTAGGTTACAGGAGAAACGTGGAAACTAGTTACTTCGAATTGAACTCAAAATCAATGCACATTATCTACGCCTTTTCTTGTACCAAACATTATTGCTTAGCTACAAAGAAAGAAAAGACTATATGAAAATGGGCAGTGAATGAACGAAATCCAGTTGTTCTAAGGATTCGGATTCGGCAGTCGAGACATCCATATCTATGGAATTACAAAAGGAATAAAAGGATCTGAATCCGACCCGGGGACAGACTCAAACCTTAGCACAAACATTCACAGTGGCATGCGTTCCCATGTTAATCAATATAGCTAGGTGATCATCAACGTCTTCGGATAGGCCACGGCTCGGCTCGGCTCAACACATCCTCCCATAGTCCCTTTTCTCAGCTTAAAACCTAAAAGGCTATACATAACTTACTTTTCTATATGCTCATAGTTAAAAAAGGCATGCCTAGGCTCTAGGGTGGGTTTTGGTCAGAAAAGCGCAAAGTGCTTAATTGCGCTTAATCTGTGCAAGGCCCTTGATTGCGGTTATATAAACATTTTCTATATAACCTACTTTTCTATATGCAAAGCGCTTAATTGCACTTAATCTGTGCATAAGGGTGGGTTTTGGTCAGAAAAGCGCAATGCTGTGGCAAAACGTACAATTAACACCTAGCGCTTTTTTTTAACAATATATATGCTTAGAAATAATAGCAGCTGGAAACATGGAAGATGCACCCTAACTAGCCGGCAGCAGGCAGTGCATTAGCGGAAAAAAAACAAAAGGAGACACGAGTTTAGATTCTACGAACTCCTCCAATCTACAGACTACAACCAACCAACCTAGGCTTCGAAGGGAACTTCACCTGACCTCAGTGGCCGCACAAATTCTTGCGGCGGTGGTATACATGGAAGGAGGTCACCTAGACGAAAGAGAGGACAGGGGGCTCACCATTGCTAGGAAGGACTGTCGGGAAGGAGAGGATAGTGGCCCGCGCAGATCTGCCGATGCCCGAGAGGAGAGGAGAGGAGAGGAGAAGGGGGGCAGCGGTGAAGAGCGGTCGCCGTCGCTGGTTTGCCGAGTAGGCGAGAGCGAGAGGGCGAGCAGGGAGGCGTCTGGAAGATGTTCTAGGGTTAAGTTTTTGTTTTTTGTTTTTTTGGGGTTGTTCTAGGGTTAAGTGTGGGGTGACGTCGGCTCCGACTGGGCCGTGCCGTGCGACCCTGTCCGGATAGGTCCACGTTCACTAGTTGGACAACTTTTTTCTTTTCTTTATGATTATGAGGGGTCGCTGTTTCTCAAAAAAAAAAAGAGGTCGCTAGTTGAAAAACTTGCTCAGCGTGTCTGCACCATGTGTCTGAGGCCTCTTTTAGTTCATAGGATAGGATTATCATAGGAATAGGAATTTTGTAGAAAATGAGATGGCATATATCTCAAATCCTATGAGTAGGAATAAGAAACGAGATGTCATTTAATTGATACCAAAAGAATTTTTTCATTGAGTCTAGACTCATTTTTTTTCCTATGAAATATGAAGGATAGGAACCAATCCTATGTAGGAATAGGAATCTATTCCTATGAACCAAAGGGCTCTAAAGGAAAAAATTCTATAAAATTCCTATCCTCTAAAATTCCTATGAAATTTCTCCAAACCAAAGGAGGCCTGAAAGTCTGAAATGGATCGGCCTGGACAACTAAATTAATCTACACCGGAAGAAGAATCCACGCCAAATTAATCTTCACCATTTCCAGTATATTTCCGGAACAAGCAAATAAGTATCACACCCAAGGATTTAACCTGCACAGCTTTTTTTAGAATATTTAAATTGTATACTTTTCTAGGAAAATTTAACTTGTACAGTATAGTTGATCGGAGTACTACAGCTTGCGGATCGAACACATATAAAATACACACTCCCCGAAAAAAAAACACACGGAATCTCTTTATTTCTTCTAATTATCACGGTACAGATACCCTGATGCAAAGAATTATACATACAAAACCACCATAAAAGAATCCTGTATACTTTTTTTTGGCGAGATAAAAGAATCATATACACATGTGTAAATATATGGCCAACCTAGCCTGCACCTAGCAACTAGTACTAGCATATAGCATAGCAAAGCAGATATATATACTCGATCGAACAACACTCCGTGTTCTCTAAGATGCCAGAACCGGTTAGGATTATTTGTAGGACCAACTCACCTCCGCATATATTTCCACAATACCACTTGCAGCACCGGACTCTTGACTAGCTTGGACTAGCGTGTAGTACTTGGGTCATCAGGGCTTGAATGGGATGGCGAGGCCGCTGGCGGAGACGGAGACGAGGAGGACAAGGTACCCGCACGGCAGAAGACGCCTCGCGAAGGCCTGGAGGCGCGGCTTGCCGGAGAGGGCCGGGATGTGCAGAAAGATGGACGTCGCCATCTCGGCGGCGGCGGTGGCGACGACCACGGCGAGGATGAGGTAGCAGAAAACAGGACCGAAGATTGGTCCGGCCTGCGGCGGGTGGAAGGCGGTGCTCATGCCGAACGCGAAACTGGCAGAACCCACTGCCCAGAGAGAGGTTGCGAGCTGCGCCTTCGTCGGGGAAGCCCCTGGGAACACGGACCGCGCGATCTCGCTCACCGTGGGCACTTGCGCTTCCAGGTCGAGGTCGGGCGTGGCGGTGTTGTTGGAGCTAGCGGCGGATGCCATTGTGGCTGCTGAATTGCTGGAGCGAATGAACAATTAATTAAGCTGCAGCTCCTGGTGCTAGTAATACGAATTGAATAATAATTGTGCCCGATAATATTTATAGTGGCTGCAGCAACGAGTGTGTGGTCCGGTACGTCCTCATCAAGTTCCCTTTTCCTCTGAATAATAATGGCGCACGATGGCCAAATGTAATATAAGCTGCGAAAGCAACAATTGTCACCAGTACCTATCCATGATCCCAAGTTCACGACTTCATTTTCCAAATCGCCGTTTCTGTCCAAATCGTCGAGTTCACGCGGTTTTGTGCAGCCACGGAGTATAGAACTACGATGAGATCTTGTGGAGAGTCGACGAGTGCCGTGTAGGCCGAAGACCAACGACCGAGGGCGTGGGCGCCTCCGGTGGCCCATTTTATTCTCAGGATAATATCACATGAAAACCAACCTTCAAAAAAATCATAAAAGCTAATTTTGAAAGTTAAAAAAAAACTGAAAAAATATATTTGATGTTAAGAGGGTAATGTTCTATAGGCGCGCCAAACTCTAAATCACATTACCGGATATGAGCTATAAAAAAACAAACTCAGCATGAATAGTGATGTTACTGTTCGACACTATATAATGATGATTTCTTTTTATAGCTCGCATCTCGTAATGTGTTTAAACTTGAATTTTCGCATGGATATAGGGCATCACCCTCTTATCATCTCATCGTTTTTTAATCCTTTCTGAAACTTTAAAACAACGTTTTCGTGTGGTTTTCATCGGTTTCCTACATTCAATGTTGGGTTTCATGTGATTCTACCTTTATTCTGAAACCTTTGCATTGTGAGTTTTTTGCTTGGGAACACAATAGAAACCCTTATAGACACCCTTCGATGTGGTGCACAAGCGTGGTGCACAAGGGGCTTGAGGTGGCCGGTGGCTGGGTCTCCCCCCGTGTCGCCCATGAGAGCGACGCAGGGGTCATGTGCGTCATGCAGGTAGATTGTGAGCCTATAAGGCCAACTTCAACACACGACACCATCCGGTCCGGGGTGTCTGTGGCCCAAAGGGACGCCACAGCCCAACATGCAACCCCATCTTCATTTTTTGTCCGTGTGACGTCCAGCCCGCTCCATTTCCGACACAAAATTACGCCCGGTATGCGTCCAGACGAACAGCGAACGAACGTCAACGTGTCCGCTCCGCGTCTGCCTCGGGCCCACGTTGTAGCCGCCCACCTACCTCCCACCGCTCGCATTTACGGCGCACGAGCGAGGCGCGCGTGCGCGCCGCCTGTCAGCCTCCCAGCCGTGGGGTCGGCGTCCTTTTTAATGTGGAAGTCATGGACCTGTCAATCCACACTTCCACTCCCGACAACACGTGCCTCCTTGAAGCCCGACATGCCCAAACCCTAGCTCCGTCCGCCTTTCCTCCACCTCGCAGACGGCGGAATGGGCTGGCATTGGATCCCGGCCGCAAGGGGAAGCACGACCACGAGGTCGGGTCGTCCTCCGACCATTGCAGCCGCTCCTCCAGCGTTCCACATGTCACCGTCGGTGACCGCTCCTCGCATGTGGCTGTACACCAAGGCGGAGATATGCAAGCATTATTGGGAGACGGGCACACCGTTGCCGGGGAGCGACATGCACCTCCCCAATAACTGGCATCTCTCTGCGGATCGGGTGCCCATTCCACCGATCTTGGTGAGCGGCCGCGACCGTCGCGAGGAGATCGACCGCCGCCGCGCCTGCCTGCCGCCGGACCTCTTCCACGACGCGAGGTACGCCGTGGACTCCCTGCCGTGGGATACATGGCTCCGCGACGAGCACGATCTGCGACGACAATCCTTTTTGCCGGTCGTCCTCCCAGTCAGCCGCGGGCGCGTGGGCGTAGGCTGGTTCGCGGCCTCATGCCCATTCCTTCACCGTCCTCGCCACCACCTGCTCCGATGACCACCGAGGAGGAGCTCATGAGGCTAGTGATAGAGGACTCCGTCTGCACCCATGACGAGCGCCAATGGTAGGGCCTCGAGGAGATGATAGGCCCACCCCGCGGCCGGCGACGTCGCCATCCCGAAGCTCGACACAGTCGTCAAGGAGAAGGCCATGGAGGACGTGCGCGAGGAGGAGCCGGCGGCATGGAACCCGACCTTGGTCGGCCAGTCCTTGTCATGGACGGATACGGTGTCGTGCATGCCGGAGCCCGGGTGGGTGGACACTGGCACGTGGTCACCGTCACCGCCACAGTCAGAGGTTGTGCAGGCGCCACCGCAGGCGCCACAGCATGCGCCTCCGACCTGGAAGAGGCCGCCAGCCGACCTCTGGCAGCCACCGCAGTACGTCGACCTCACCGGGGACGACGACGAGGACGACGGCAACTAAAGACGACGGAAGCCGCAGTGGCAACGACCTTATCTACTTTTTTGTCTTTTAATTTTAAGTTTAGTTAAGAAATGTATTGGACCGGACTTTTGTTGACGTTAATGTTTATATTAATATTTTAAAATTATTTGCAATGTCTATTTGGGTTTGTTTGAGGGTCAAATTTCTAAATCCAAAAGGCGGACAGTTTGGGATGCGGTGGACCGGTTGGGCACACCGACAGCCGCACGACCACGAGCGGACGCACGTGTCCGTTTTGCCTACCCGAACGGGCAAAATCCGGACAAACCGGACGTCCCTTTGGGGTCGAGGGTTGGAATTGGCCTAAGCACAAGTGAAACAAAAAACATCAAAGGTTGTGCTCAGAATGTAGCAGCAATCCTATGAACAAAGTGCAAGTAAATATGGCACTGCAGATTTTGAAGTTACATGGGCCATTAGAAAGAGACGAACATATGTGGTTGAATAATAGAAAACAACAAAGAAAATTGCCATTCGGACTGAGCCGACCTACTGCTGCTACTCCTCGCCGACATGGTGCCGTTCATCTATGCTCAATGCTAGTAGAAAACAGTCAAGCACACATTAAACAATTAACCAAAGGAGCCAATGTAGCTCTTCTCCGGGATATCATCCTTCACAACCACAATTTAAAAGAGCAACATGACCATGCAAGACATAGTAAATGAAGACTTCTCCTGTTAGTAAATTGTCAAATATTCCAGAGGAAATTCCTTGTAGTTAGATTTGAAGCATTGGCGAGAAACAATTCATCAAACATCCAAAAGTGCATTGTCCAACATCAAGAAAAAAAGAGGTTACCTAGCATGGGTGCAGGATTCAACCTGGGCAGAGAAAAGGTAAGCATGCATAACTTGCTGTGGACAGGACAGAGAAGCGGAGCTCAAGCCTCGATCTCGTCCTCGTTGAAGTCGTTGACAGACAGGTCCTGCATTGCCCACTTGTAAGGACAGTGCATATCGTGTGTTTCAGTGCGGATTGTACATAGAAAAAATGATTGCAGCATGCTGTTGGCTGCATACAACCTCGTAAAAATGACATAGCTGATGCAAGTATGTTTTAGTGTCAACTGGAACAAACATAAAACTCCAACAACAAATATGCAAGTTTGGACTGAATAATAACTTATTTTCTTCATGCCTAATATAATTATAACATGACCCTATATAACCACCATCAACCTATGAGTTTCACACCTACTCCCTCCGTTTCTAAATATAAGTCTTTTTTAGGGATTTCAATACGGACTACATACAGATGTATATAGACATATTTTAGAGTGTAGATTCATTCATTTTGCTCCATATGTAGTCCGCATTGGGATCTCTAAAAGGACTTATATTTAGGAACGGAGGGAGTAGAATATAAGCATGCCATGTGAAATTCTCATCATTGTACAAGAAAAGGCTTTCTGGTGCACTAATTGGAAACAAATTATCACACATGCTTGCCGGTCACGGCATACTGAACCAACACCACGCACCAGTCACTATCTTTGAGCCAGCTTCTTAAGGTGCTGAAACAACTTCTGCTTTATCCACTGCCAGTCATACGGCAGAAACGCATGGATTTCATGATCATAGCTGCAAGCAGAAAACATAGATATGTTTAAACTCTGGACAGTAACATGTGAATCAACTTTTGCCCGTAGTGATCTAATAATGATTGATGATCTTCAAAGTTATATTATACTCACACTAGCACACTGATGTCAGCTAGGCCGTCGATGAAGTTGTACAGGTCGGTGATGTCATAGGTTATGTTCGGGATCATTGGGTTGATATCCCTGATTTTCCTTTCATAGAGACCACAGATTCCTGACATTTCCATAGTGGTAGCAATTCGGAAGAAAAAGGAATTCTGACTCTATTACGGCATATGACGTAACCATCGGTTTGGTAGTGAGCAGTTGAGCATAGAGTAGGGAACAGGAAACATTGGTCTTTTTCAATGGAATAATTCTGGTTTGATACACTGCCACTGAGCTACCCAGTTCGTCTTTGGTTTCCTAAAACTCGAGCACTCACAAGTTTAATGCATAGACAGATAGAGCCTTAAATATTGACCGTGCCTCCAACTAATAATAGGATGGGATAGGCACAGGGTGATCGTTATTGCAATTTTAAACTAATCATCTTTAACACAGCCAAAACTGAGGGGAAAGACTTGTTAATGAGGGAAAAATGAATGAGGTTCCAAATGCAAAACATAAGAGCAAGTGAGCAACTACACAAAATCTCCAACTGACATGGTAATCACTATGATCATGCTAATAACATTATTTGGGCCAGTTGTTTGAATGTTGCAGCCTATGTTTTTAAGGCGACGCCTTACCGCCTTAGGGAGGGGGGCGCGTTGGCGCCTAGGCGCCCAAAGCGGTCAATTTTCCAAAGCGGAGGGGGAGCGCTTCGACGCCTAGGCGTCGCCTTAGGGACGCTTTAAAAACATAGGTTGCAGCACAGGTTCCTTAAAGAAACTACACTTACCATCCAATGCATGGTTAATTGAATTATAATCCATGAGCGTCCTGGGGCTCCTGTTTTGGGATGGTTGCATCAGAATAATGGTGTGCCTAACAGCCTACAAGATGCGCAAAAACAGATTAAGATATCAATACACACAAATTGCTCAAAGACTACCAATGGATTAATTTAATCATTGTTAAGATACCACAGTGAATAACAATGTATATCAATGGATGCTAAATAAATGGGATAAAGAGTTAATAAACTTGCCCATATTTGGGTGTTGAATAGGTTTCTAAAATAGCCGCTATTTCTAGAAGCAACTCTTGTACTGACAGAGCCATTACTACAAAGTGAAGATTGTCTAGAGTACCCATTGATTGTATGTGAGGTATGGTTCCTCTATTTAAACAGTTGATGTCCCTTAAGTTGAAGAATATTATTCAATTTATGGTATCCACAAAACTTCTTGTCAGGTAGTAATAATAGTCGCAGAGTAAAGCAAACACAACCCTAGACAATGTCTTGCAACAAGCAATAGTGTCGATAACATACTTAGTCTTGCAATCACAAGTTCTACTTGAGAAAAAGTAAAAAGTTCATATCAAGGTCAAAAACATGCTAGATCCTCAAGGCAGCTGCTGGATGGCCGCTCAGCACCTATAGCGCCTACCCCGCTTAAGCGCAGGCTAGCTGGCAGTCTAAGGCCCTGTTTGGTTCGGCTGTGGATTTCTAAAAGCAGCTGTGAAAAATCTGCTGTGGAAAAACAGCTGTGGAAAATCTGATGTGAAAAAGATGTAGGTCATTTGGCAAACCAGCTGATACAGCTTTTTCAGATTTTGGCCCGCAGCGGAATCAGATTTTGGAAAGCACATCCTGGGCTGCTTCCGCTTTTGGTTCAGATTTTGGCAGCGGATTTCTGGAATCGGACTCTCCTGGGTTCGCCCTTTGGTTCAGATTCTGCTGCGCGGCAGCGGAATCCGTCGATAAAAGCTGAACCAAACAGGGCCTAAGAATGCAGTAGGTTGAAGAAGGCACACATTTGTGAAAGAAAATAGAGAGAATAAAAAATGAGTCAGCAAAGACTTGCCAGCCCATTAAAGCAGCAAAGACTGCCCACCAGAACAACACATATGCACATGACATGAAGTTAGGGTTCCCCCAAGATTCTCTTACATGCAGCCGACTCCACCCCCGTCCCACTCCTGCTAGCCCTAACTCCACAAGCAGGCAGGCAGCAGCAGTGTCAGCAACCAGACAGGTAACACAACAGAATGTTATCTCCTTCGTCCTTTCTTCTCCATGCTGCCTCCTCTCCTTCGTCCACACTGTTGATTCCTCACAGGAGAAGGTTGATGCGCCGCCAGCTACCTACAGCCTCAGGCTTCCCACAGCACCAAACGATGCTTTTTCCAACTCTTCAGATTGTGTGTGTGTGTGTGTGTGTGTGTGTGTGTGTGTGTGTGTGTGTGAGCTAGCTACGATTTTTATGCCGACACATTGTTTTCTAATATAGGTAAGATCGACTACGCATCACATTAATGATGGCAACCCATAACAAAGGGGAAACAGCCAAATTCAAATAATGAATCAGATAGCAGGCATTACTTCCTGGCAGTAACTAAATGTTCTGCTTGAAACATAAATTCTCATATTGTGCAATAAGCCAATAAGTTTGCTCTTATAAATTGCAGGAAAGCTTTCCATGTGCATTTTGTAGGAAGTGTCTAAGCATAACTGAAGGCAAGATGGATAATAAGTAAATAAGCAGCACTTGATCTTTAATACTGGACCTAAATATCAGATATTTCTTTTTCTTGTTGAAATTAACCTGCTTGATAATATGCCCTGGCCCCTGGTTGCCTACATTCCCATAGACCATAGCGTACATACTTCAGGTGAAATACATATAGGGGAAAACACCACACACAAAATACTTTGTTCCGCAGCCATCTTTATGTTTAAGTCAAACGGTTCTTTTTCTAAGCTATATATTGCACTGACAAGTATCCGACATGAGATTTGCCATTTTTGAAAGAATGGCGAGTGTACTTTGTTTCGCTACCCCTGTTGTATATAATCCAAAAGGTATGTTAGGCGGCTAGCCAATATATGCATGATTTTGTTGAGAGTAAAGTGTTTGCAGCATGATGGGAATCGGCCAATTGTGGAAGATATGCGTTGAGTTCCAAGAACTCGGGGAAGCAAGTGATTTTTTTGCTGTCACCACCAACCTTCAAAGAAAATATATACACGCTGAACATGCTGATCCAGATACCCCAGACACAACCGCCCCTAAACGGTAGGTTACAGGAGAAACGTGGAAACTAGTTACTTCCAATTGAACTCAAAACCAGTGCACATTATCTACGCCTTTTTTTATACTAAACATTATTACTTATATAACTATATAAAGAAAGAAAGACTATGAAAAATGGACAGTGAATCAACGGAATCGAGTTGTTCTACAGATTCGGATTCGGCAGTCGAGACATCTATATCTACGGAATTTCAAGAGAGAGAAAAGGATCCGAATCCGACCTGAGGACGAGCTCAAATCTTGGCAGAAACATACATAGTAGCGTACGTTCCCCACCTTAGTTGAGATAGCACTAGGTGACCATCCACAGCTTGGCTAGGCCACAGCTTGACACATCCTCCCACAGTAGCTTAAAACCTAAAAAACTATATTTCTAAGATGCATTGTATGAGCACAGGCAAACATGTGCCGACAGAGGGGACATAGCTAATATATATATGCAACGCAATATATAAGCTATTTTTCTATATGCTCATAGTTTTAAAAGGGCAGCCTAGGCTCTAGGCGGTAGCGGAGTGCTTAATGTGTGCATAAGCGTGGGCTTTGGTCAGAAAAGCCCAAGGCGGTGGCAGAACATACAATTAACGCCTAGCGTTTTTTTAACTATGTATATGCTTAGAAATACTAATACTACAAGCTGGAAACATGGAAGATTGGAAGATGTACCCTAAATAGCCGGTAGCAGGCAGTGCATTAGCAGAAAAAGCAGAGTTTAAATTCTACCAACTCCTCCAATCAAGACTGCAACCTCTCCGAACTACAGCCAAACAATCTAGCGTTCAAAGGGAATTTCACTTGACCTCAGTGGCCGCCCAAATTCTGCGGCGATGGTATACAGGGAAGGAGAGCACCTAGACGAAAGAGAGGACAGGGGGCTCACCATGGCTAGGAAGGACTGTCGCCTGTCTGGAAGGAGAGGATAGCGGCCCGCGCAGATCTGCCGACGCCCGAGAGGAGAAAGGGGCAGCGGTGAAGAGCGGTCGCCGTCCCTGTTTTTTTTAGCAGGGAGGCGTCTGGAAGAGGTAAAGTGTGAGGTCAATTCCTATTTGGCGCGCTTTAAGCGCCCGTTTGCAAACAAGCGCCCCCCCCCCCCCCCCCCCTCCCGCGAGCTGGGCCGGCCCGATTCACTTTTTTCTCTGTTTTTTACACTGCGAAAAAAGCGCAGAAAGTGTGATTCAAACCCGCCACGTACGTGTTTGGTATACGATAACCACCCGGCCACCTCACCTTGATGTGATTACATACATGTTTTGCGTATTTTCTTCTTTCTTCTCTTTTTTTCTTTCCTTTCATTTTTCATTTTTCTCTGTCCCTTTTTTTCTTTTTCTAATTCGCAATTTGTTCTTCAAACAGATGAGCCTTTTTCCCTTTTCAAAATGCACGAACTTTTTTCAATTCGATAATTTTTTTATTATATTTAATGAACTTTTTTCAAACTTGATGAACTTTTTTTAAATTTGTAAACTAACTTTTCAGAATCCGTGACCACTACAAGGTCTGGGGCGGCACGAAGAAAGACTCCATGGTTGAACTCGTCTCGGCCATCATCGACCCCTACTACGAAAAGATGAAGCAGGATGGCAAGAAAATAAATCATGTATCCTGGCACGAGCCTGGATGCGGGAAGTGGATGAAGCTCACCTCAAGTTCACGGTCAAGAACGTGTACACATGCTAAGAGATGCACAGGCGAATCGTTGACATGAGGGAGTGCCTCCTTCCCGTAATCAACGAGGCCGGACCGAGCCACCAGCAGAGCAGTGGCGGCAAGCATCACAAAAAAAGTAGATGATGGTCAGATGATCTTTTATATTAGTTAATTATGCATGTAATAATTTATTTTGGTGTGCAAATGTTCGTATGTGTGCTAGCCACCTATGTAATTCGATGGTTAATTTGGTTATGCAAACACGTCTTTATAATTAAGTATATATGTTGTTGTTCTGTATGCAATCACATCGCTCAAGGACTAAGCTAGGGAACCCGTTGGTGATGATTTCATCAATCGTTGACAGTTGTATACCAACAAGCTTTTGCCCACAACACACACGACTTATTAGCAGTAATCGTCTGTCTTATTAATGATCTTCGCACACATATCTGATTATGGACCTGTTTGTCGCATAACACTGATTGCTTACATCTGCGTTGGTAATTCCCTGAAGAGGAGAGGATGATGCAGCACATCAAAGATAAGTATTTCCCTTAGTTATGAAACCAAGGTTATCACACTACTGCAGGTTGCTGCTAACGCGACACTATGATCAGAGACCCTTCGACGAAACTATGTGCGATGCCATAATCGCAAACAGTGGTGTAAAAAATCGTCAAGAAAGGTGCAAAACGTTTGCGATGGAGCATGTATCAAACACGTTTCAGATTTTAGTTGCGTGTGCGATGCAGGGCATACAGTTCAGCTCAATTAACTGTTTGCGATGAGGAGGAACGAAATAAACGGGCAGCCAGATAAAGGTGTGTGCGATGTACAACGTACGGTTCACTCGGATGATCTATTTGTGATTAGGCAACACAAAAGAAACGGTCAGCCAGATCAAAGATGTGTGCAATATACAGCATGCGGTTCACTCGGATGAACTGTTTGCGTTGAGACATGAGAGCAAAAATGGTTCAAATGAACAAGATCTATGTGATACGAGGCAAACAGGTGTGTAATCGAAAACGTGTGCGAAGACCGATGACAATATAGACGATTACTGCTAACAAGCAGTGTGTGTTGTGAGCAAACGATTGCTGGTATACAATTGTGAGTGATTGATGAAAACATCACCGACGGGTTACATTGTTTAGTCCATGTGCGATGTGATTTTCTTTGTCCGCACAATATCTACGATCTGTCTACAGAGTATCAACATATATACTTAAAAAGATAGCATTGCATAACCAAATTAAGCATATAATTACACAAGTGACTACACACATAACATTTCCACACACCAAAGCAAGCAATTATATGCATACTAAAGTAGGAGAAACGAGGATCTAATCATCTACTTATTGTTGTGACGACGCTTGCCATTGCACTGCTTCTGGCTGTATCCCTGGCCGTTTTGGGGAAGGAGGCACTTCCTCATGTCAACGATCCGCCTGTACATGTCGTAGCTCGTGTACGCCTCCTTGGTCGCGTACACGACGTGAGCTTTGTCGAGTTTCTCCATCTAGGCCGAGTGCCAGGCACGCTTGTCCTTGTTGCACGGATCCTTCATATCTCTGTAGAAGGGGTCGATGATGGCCTCGGCGACGTGAACCAGTGAGTCCTTCTCATGCTCCTTGCTGCCCCAGATCTTGTATTGGCCCTGGATGTCGACAAGATTCTGGTAGGCGAAGCCCGAATTCTCGAGCGCCTTTACATCGTTGGTGATGTTCACCGTAGCGAACATGTAGTGGGGGTTGTTGACAAACCTGACGAAATGCTCGCAAGGCCTTGTGGCCAGGCAGTAGTGGTAGACGGGGACGTGGTGGCGCACGCACATCTGCGTGACGGCGACCTTGGGACGAGACCCGAAACGCTCGCAAGGATCCGTGCAACAAGGCACGCTTGTCCTTGTTGCACGGATCCTTCATATCTCTGTAGAAGGGGTCGATGATGGCCTCGGCGACGTGAACCAGTGAGTCCTTCTCATGCTCCTTGCTGCCCCAGATCTTGTATTGGCCCTGGATGTCGACAAGATTCTGGCAGGCGAAGCCCGAATTCTCGAGCGCCTTTACATCGTTGGTGATGTTCACCGTAGCGAACATGTAGTGGGGGTTGTTGACAAACCTGACGAAACGCTCGCAAGGCCTTGTGGCCAGGCAGTAGTGGTAGACGGGGACGTGGTGGCGCACGCACATCTGCGTGACGGCGACCTTGGGACGAGACCCGACACGAGCGCGGGTGTACTCGAGGTCGAACCCAACCACCTTGTACTTCTCCGGGGCAAGCAACAACTCCATAATGTGGATGGAGTGCTCCACCCAGACCGGGTCGTTGGTGTACACCACTGAGAGGTCCATGAACCTTCTGTCGGTGTCCACTACGGCACGCATGGTGAACTGTTGTTCGTCGTCGGCAGCCGCTCTGAGTGCCATTGGAGCCGCGTAGGATACCCTCTAAGAATTTCTCGTGGTGGGTGTGCTTCTTGCAATGGTGGGGCGCGATCGAAAGGTTGAAGAGACACAAGGGCTAAATGGCCGCTGTAATAAATGAGGGCCGACCGGTCTGTAATCGTCACGTCTTGTCACGACGTTCATAGTGGAGGATTCCAATGCACGCTTGACAACACCGCCCCGCACGCGTGGGCTTGAAGAGGCGCCAAATATATTGTCGGTGAGCCTGTTCCCGCGCTACCGCACTGTTTACCGCGCAAGCTTCCCGCCCGGCTTGTTTGGACACGCGTCGGCTAGAAGAGGGACAGCAATGTGTGCGGAATGACTTTGATTATAAGTTTACCCATGGGTGATGAGGTCAAAGTTACATAGAAGGGTGATGATGGACACTCGAGTGCGATAAGTAATTATGCGCTCTACAGTGCGCACGGTGGAAGAAACCAATTGTGTGCAATAATGTCCAAGATCGAAGTCGATTTAGCTATGCAGATCGTGTGCTGTGAGATCGACAAGGTAAACTGATTCGAGAATGGTTAATAAAATCTAAGACCATTGCATATTAAGGTCAAAATAGTGTTAGCAATATACAAGTCTCATATGATGCCATTTCAACGATTCTATCACAAAAGCTCGAAATGTTACAAGGTTCAAATTCTAGAGTTATATGGCTCAAATTCAAAGATTACAAGGTTCAAACTGATATTAAAAATGAAATTTATCTCATCAGTTGCAAATGCTCGCGCTGATACGCTGAACATGGATATCAGAGAGGTTCAAACTAATATCACCGCTTCTAAGTCTAGTTTCGAAACCTCACAATTTTTGCAAAGGGGTCAGCCACTTAGAAGTCATGTACGAGGTTGACACGATGACTTCCGATTACTCTATCGTCTAAAGTTCCAAAATGAAATTCCGCATTTTTTGAGCCTACTCCATTCTGCCGCAGGCGCCGGTGCTGAACCAATCATTTTTGCGAAATAAATGTAGGGCAAACCTCATTTCCTTCAGCACCCTTGCTCTGAGAATAAAGAACCTGGCGAATATAATCTCTGGTAAGGTCCCTCAACAGGAGTTCAAAGTAATTTCTGAGAGATGCAGATCTAGGCATTCAACGTGATTGTTATATTGTATCACATTATACACCACTGGGCCTAATCTTATCTGCAAAAGAAGAAAACGTGTTAGTGTCTACATGCAGTTTGAACATTTACTACAGGCCTATTTGGTTTGCAGGATTTTTAAAATGCACTAACATGTCATCTTCGATCTGACATGATTAACATGGGCATTTGATTGCATTCTAGAAAAATGTAGCCTTCTTCACAAGAGGTTGGAGTGGATGAAAAGTTCCCTAAGAAAACTTGAACTCCCTTATGGTTAACATTTAACAAGAAAGGAACATCACCTCGATATATAGCTTCTCCAGTCACGGAAAGCATCTCAGGAAACTGATAGCTTGCTCCAAGTTGGGGCCGATAGATTCTAGTGTCAAGACCTTCACTGTGCGCAGTTTCGGGGTCAAGCTTGTCAGAATCATTTTCTGAATGACAGACGAACAAACATCTTCAAAATTAGAAATAATGTTAATTTGTAGAAGGAGAGGTAGAAGGCGGCTGTTGTACCTGAACAGGTGTGGATCCAATAACAAGTTCGGAGTATTTGTGAGACGAGTAGCCCACCACTGTCAATTTCGGCGCAGAAATGACATTGATTCTTGTTGGACCTTCTTGATCAACTACAAGTAATCTCTCAAGTGCAGGTGTGTCCTCAATGACCATACCGTGGTACACATCTTGTGATGTCTTCCTGCCGCACCAACAACACACATAAATAGTCCGGAGAGTCATGGAGGTGATCTGGAAGGTACTCACCCATTTGATCGCCTGAAGACGAAGGAACTCGAGTGCAGTACAGCCACGGAGCAGGCGCTCCATGTCACCATTTGAGAGGCAGACGGCGACGAGCTCGAGGTGCTTCAGTCATGGTAGAATAAGAGCGGGCGCGTCATTAAGGGGGATGGCAGTTCCTGAACTTGGTGACACGCAGCGTGGGCGCGAGGCGAAGTGCGGATGTTGGCAGCGACCACATATGCCCATCATCAAAAGTGAGCTCCTCGAGCTGATCTAGGGCGGGTGATCGGAACCAGTCGTCAAGCTTGGCTCGGTCCTTGCCGTTGGAACAAAACTTGCCCATTCTAAGGCCTTTGGTTGGGCCAAGGTGACTGTCGAGGATCTTGGAGAACGCATCCAAGCTTTTGCGATAGTCATGGCAGAGCTCGTGGGTGTCGATGAGGTCGAGATGGCTAGAGTTCTATAGGGGGCGCCACTACCGGGAAAGGACGATTGTCTGTGCCCCATATTTGATTGGGAGGAGGGAGATGATGACTCTCAACATATCATCGAGGAGGCTGCTGATGAAGTCTAGGCCTGCTGGAGTCGCTTGTGGTTCTAAATCGCCTCACCTCTGCTTGTTGATAGCCCCGTTCTCCACCTCCGGAGTCTCCTTGTCAGCGGCGCTTTCTGATAGAAATGGGAGTACAAGGAATATTTAGTTAAAACAGGGCAATAGAAAAATGTATTGATAACTAGAAGTTATTAGGTAGGAATATAGTAAGAAAAGGGAATAACAATTGGTTGCTTAAATACCACACAATTCATTTGACATTGCTGGGTAAGTCAACATGTAGATAGTTGAAAAGAAAACTTACTTCGAACAAAGTCTGGACGGATGCTTTTGTCGGGGAAGTTAGCATATATCTCATGACCAGGCCCTTTTATGTGTAGTGTAATTTTAGTGCCAGCTTTCAGTACATAAAAATTTGTAATTTCTTTCCAAAAGTCAGTGCCAAAATAGGAGTCACCATGTTCATCAAGTCTTACAGTAGCAACGATTGTAAATCCATGGTTTGTGTGCAGTATGACATCCGTGGAGCCTTCATCTATGTAAAGGGAAAAATTGTGCACTACATAATCTGTTGCAGAGCAAGGGATGTTCTGCAGAAAATGGTAGGATTGTTAAAGAAAATATGGTAACATGCAAATATGAGCCCAAATTGAAAGAATTGTACAACAGTTGAAATCAAAAGACAAAAATCTATAATTAAACAGATAGGGTAAACATGATGTGAAAGTGCTAGTTATCGACTAGAGGGGGGTGAATAGGCGATTTTTATGAAAGTCTTCAAAACATGGAAGTTTCGAAGACAAACGATAGAACCAATCTATTACCATGCAGCGGAAGGTAGACTACACTAAGCAAGCCATAGTCAAGTATTCAATGAGATGAAAGCACAAGGACTAATAGCAGCTAGGCAGTATAGATCAGGATGGAAGATAGTATGAAGCCAATCAGAACAGCAGTCACACAGTGAAGACAAATAGATAATGCAGACAGGCAATGACTTCACAAGGAATAATCTGAAAGTAAAGAGATGGGAAGGATGGAACCAGTAGCTTGTTGAAGACAATGATTTGTTGGACCAGTTCCAATTGCTGTGACAACTGTACGTCTGGTTAGGGAGGCTGAGATTCAATTCAGAAGACCATGTCTTCACCTTATTCCCCTTGAGCTAAGGACACCCAGTCCTCGCCCAATCACTCTGGTAAGTCTTCAAGGTAGACTTCCAAACCTTCACAGACTTTGTTCATCGGCGATCCACAATGATTCTTGGATGCTTAGAACGCGACGCCTAACCGGCTGGAGGATTCACAGTCCTCAAGTGTAATAAGTATTCAGATCACACAGACAGGAAGACTTCAGTGATGCCTAACACTCTTTGGATCTGGGTGTTTAGGGCTTTGTCCTCGCAAGGAATTCTCTCTCAAAGGCTTCAAGGTGGGTTGCTCTCAAACGACAAAAGCCGTACACTAACTCTGAGCAACCAACCATTTATGGTTGTAGGGGGTGGGCTATTTATAGCCACTAGGCAATCCGACCTGATTTGTCCGAAATGACCCTGGGTCACTAAGGAACTGACACGTGTTCCAACGGTCAGATTTCAAACACACACGGCAACTTTACTTGGGCTACAAGCAAAGCTGACTTATCCAGCTCTGGATAAGATTTGCTCTCATTATCTTCGCTCGAAGACATAGGATTTTGGTTAAGCATAACTTCAGTCATTCTGACTAGTTCACTTGGACCCCACTTAACAGTACGGTGGTTCCTATGACTCAACAAAGAAGAAAAAGAACGACGAAACAACTAAGTCTTCGTGCTCCATAGTCTTCACGCAATGTCTTCTCTTGTCATAGTCTTCAATGTGAATGTCTTCACATACCACCTTTGACTTCAATGTCTTCATGCATTTTTAGGGGTCATCTCTGGTAGGAAAACCGAATCAATGAGGGACTTCTACCTGTGTTATCCTGCAATTCTCACAAACACATTAGTCCCTCAACCAAGTTTGTCGTCAATACTCCAAAACCAACTAGGGGTGGCACTAGATGCACTTACAATCTCCCCCTTTTTGGTGATTGATGACAAACTAGTTGAAGTTTTCAACGGGGAATAAAATATGTGAAATTGTAAAGGATAGGGTATTGTCTTCATAAGTGGCAAAGGCTCCCCCTGAAGATGTGCATATAAGTAATTTGCTTTTGGAATGCAAATGCACATGGCAGGTTGTACTTGTGGAGATCCTCTTCAACTTATGATGACAATTCATCATGCATGATTTGATGTAACAAAGATAATGACATGCATAATGAAAAATGGACGTCTGCAAAATGACCTAAGTGCGGAAGTTATCATCGCATCACTGAATAGCAAATAAGTAGCAGACGACCATCGAGTTTAAGTGTTACAACTCAAAGGACCAAATGTATCGAAAAGCGAGAGTTGTAAGCACTTGCCAAAAGTAGCAAAAATTAAAGCAACCACCCATATGGACCCGCTTGAAGACTATCAACTCATATGCTTCTCCCCCTTTTGTCACTAAGGACCAAAAAGGTTTGAAGACATAGAGCGCCTACTCGTTCCCATGAGGTGCAGGCAAGGCAGCAGGGTCGTCGTTGAGGTCTAGTGGTGCAGAAGAACTTGGTGCAGTGTCGACACGTGCTAAAGTTGGAGGAGGTGAAGTTGCATCATCTTGGTCATCGATGACTCTGGCATCCACTGTCGCAGCTGAGGACAAATAGTCAGAGTCTTCAAGTGAGGGAGTCCGACGCAAGTGAGCATTCCTTGGGGGAGTTGAGTCAAACTTGAATCTTTCGGTGAAGCCATCGTCTTGTAGATCAGCTTCAGCACTAAGCAATGTCAAACTCTTCCAAGACCCCCGATAGGTTTCATGAGTAACAAAGGCATTCTTGGTGGAAAGATTGCGAATGCGATTGACATCCACCAAGAGGCTTTGCATCTGACGCTTAAGCCAGTTGTGATGCTTGTCCTGTTTCTGGTGTAGCGCGATGAGAAGCTCTTGGTCATTGAGAACACGAGATTGCCTCCGAGGCCTTTGGGCAATGGTGCTTCCAGTGGCGTCAGTTTGAGCGCGAGGGGCACGTGTAGTGCCAGCCAAGGGATAAACACGCGAGACTGCCTGAACTCCTTCAATGGGCTGGGTGAAGCTTTGGTGATCAGCATTGTGAAGATAAATGGGATCCTTAGCAGGCTCTGGGTAAATAGCTTCAACAGACAGATCAACCTCTGGCAAGAATACAAGATGATTGCGCGCAGACGGCTGATAGTTGATGGTAGAGTGAAGCTTGATAAGGCGCATTACCCATGGAGCATAAAACTTCAGACCAAAAATGTCGGAGCCAGATGCAGCCAACTGCCTGATGAAGAAGTCTTGAGCATTGAAGCAGATGCCATTGAAGATATAGAAAACCAAAGTCTTCATTTCTCCTTCAAGCTTCGCTGAAGATGAATGTCCTTTTACAGGCCATAGAGTTTTTCTGATGATATGATAAATGGTGCGAGGCAAATACTCTAGGTCTTCAACAAAGAATTCAGATGGGTAGTCAGCGTCGTGAGGCAAAGGCTTCATCATGCTCAACATTTGGCTCATGTTGGGTTCTGGCTTCTGAAAAATGCTCTCCAAAGCATTCTGGTGTTGTTGACAACCTGGTTCATAGTATTCACCAGGAGTAGGCAGGCCTGTGAGCTCAATGATATCAAGAGCTCTGGCTTCATGATGGACATTGCCTGTCATCCACTCAAGGACCCAAGTCTTTGGATCCCTGTTGTAGCCTCGAATGTGAAGAGTTGCATAGAACTGTAGCAGAAGCTCTTCATTCAAGTGTTCCTTGTCTGTGACAAACTGCAGGAGTCTAGCGTCTCTGAAGCAATCCAATGCTTCTTCTAGACAGGACAGGCCAGCGATAGCTTCAGTATCAAGATGCATATGGGGAAATATGCGCCCTTGATTGTATAATACGCAGGAATAGTAGCTGCGCTGCTGATAGCTCTAGAACCGATCCGAGGAAATACGGGGTTTGGTGTAAGGGTTCTTGGCACTGTTGAAGAAGGTGTTATGTGCCACGAAGACATTCACATTGAAGACCCCAGGAGAGGTTGCAGTGACTGGGAATCTTGGAAGTCGTGGCTTGGGCTTCTGGACATGAGGTCTGTGCTCGACATGATAGTCAAACCGTGGACCCGCAGCAGGTGGAGGAACCAGAATGGGCCATCGGACCATAACAGGCTGACCACAATCAAATGCCAGCTCAATTGTATGAGGTCTTGGAGGGGGTACAGGAGCATTGGCATTGGCGTTGACATGGGCTTCAGGGTCCACATTGGCTTCATGAGCATCAGTATTGGCTTCGGGCGCTGCAGTGGCTTCAGGTGCATGCACTTCTAGCACCGCATGAGCTTCAGGCACCACATTAGCTTCAGCCATGACAACGTCATTGGCTTCAGTGTTGATGTTGGTGGCCGCCTCAGGATTGTTAACCTCCACTTCAGGAGCTGGAGGGTCAGACACGTTCTCCTCGAGAACAACATCTTGGTGGGACGGGGGTGTAGCAACTCTTTCTGCTTCAACTCTTGGTTCTTCTCCTTCATTAGCTGATGCAGCTGGAATATCTTCAGCTGTTTTCACTTCAGACTCAGAAACGTGCACAGTGGAAGGGACTTGGGGCCTTGGTCCTTTGCGAAGCCTGCGTAATGCTGGCGACGCTTGTGGAGATGGAGTTGGCTGGGCCTCAAAGTCATCATCATGAGCACTTGGGGTGTCTTGGTGTTGTGGGTGATTAGCCCATGATGCATCCTGAGCAGTTGGTGTTAGAGGATGACCAATGCTGATGAGTTCGCTGTGTGTGAGCACATGCGATGATACCAAATTGTGCTCGATCTGAGGAAGGACTTCATCATCTTCAACATTGTCGTGAGGACCAATGTCTTCAGCTGCGGTGGGGTCAACAGCTGGATTGTCTTCAGCTTCAGGAGCCTCTGTGGAAGCAGGCTCATGAACTATCACTTAGCGTTCTTGATGTTCAGATGCAGGACGAGCCACTAAGATTGGCTCGACATCAAGGGGCTCTGTGGGAGCAGCCCGATCTCTCTTCTTGGTTTTCCGTTTCTTGGTTGGGGGAGCATCATCAGTGGTGGCCTTGGTCTTGCGTTTTCTTGATTCGGCTTCAGCTGCCCTTGTTTTCTTGAGTTCTGAAGCCACTGTGGGGACCTTAGGCTTCGAGCCTGTCATACTGGTTGGGAAGACAATTGGATGTATTTCCTGCCTTGGTGCTTCGGGTTCTGCCACAGCTGGCTTCTTCTTCTTCTTCTTGGCCGCCATTTGGGGGTCGATGCCGGGACGCCCCAAAGCCTTGCGTTTTTCAGCTTCATTGTATCCCTGAACACATTTAGCAGCAAGATCCTTCATGCGCTCACGAGAACCTTTGGCTTCTTCGCGTTTCGTGCGGAATGCTTCCTTGAGCTCATGCATCATGACCTGGAAGTTCTGAATGTCTTCAACTTTGAGCTTGGCCATATGCTTCTTGAACTGAACCTTTTCATAATCTATCTTATGCTTCAGCTCAACAATTTTTTGAGCTAGAGCCAGCTCAGCAGCAATGGCTCCGTGGAAGACGACGCTGAGGCCAATGGGAAGCTGAAGATCATCAAAGCTGACATTTAGGCTGTCAAACCACTCATCAATGAACTTGTTTAAGATTTCCACATCAAAGAGAGGAAGGTCATTGAAGATTTCCGCCTCTTGCTTGCTCTTGATCAACTGCTCAAGAGCGTCATCGCCAAGATCGTCGTCGCTGGACAGATCAATGGCGTCATTCTCATTGCACAGAACAACAGCAGGGGTCAGTGCTTGGCTAGTGGGTTGCATGGGCATCTTCACTTTGGCGGGCTTGGAGATGCGTGAAAGATCTTCAGACTGCACAGTCTTCAGGAGGTGCAGTGGCCAGAGGCTTCGCCCGTGAAACCTTTGGTGCAGGGGAAGGCTTCGAAGCTTTAGGTTTCTTCAGCTTCCTTGGCTTCGGTGGTGCAGGCGCTTCGTCAGAATCAACGTCATCTGCAGGTTCATCCATGGCTGTCCCTTGAACCATAATATGAGAGATGAGACCATCTAGGTTGTAGAAGGGCCCAACAAGATTGGGTTCAGCTTCACGAGGGCACGAGGAGTAGAGGGACCTTGATTGAAGTCTAATCCCCGCGACTTCTTATTTTCTTTGGCCGAGTTCTTGGCAAACTGGAAGTTGCGCTTGAACAGATTATCGTCACGACACCATAGTAATGAAGATGGGTCTGCATCTGCAGGCTGTGGTCCACGGACCATGCAAGGATAGAAGCCTTGTTCAATGGCTTCAGCTCTGGACCTGGGTTGAAGATTTCTATACAGGATGTCTCCCCACGGTCGCTTGATGGCATTCTTCTCAGCATATTCCTGGGTCACAAACATGTACTTGTACCATTGTTCTGCCCAATATCGTCGAATCCATTGGATTCGGGTTTTCCGCTGATTGTAGTCCTCCTCTGGATCTGTCTTGTACAGCTCATAGAGGTCAGGAGGCAAATCTCTTGAGGTGTTTCCACGGCGCTGTCTTCCACCCTTCCTTGCAGATTTCTCTGGTGCCATGAAGTTTAGACTGAAAGGCTTCAAAACTGTTAAAGTCTTCCGTCTACTGGTCAGACAAGAACTGGCTTCAGGAGAATTTATATGATGCTGTAAGAACTCTGCAAATGAATGCAGACTATGAGAACCAAGGGATTCTCCCACAGACATGTACCTGTGACAGCATTAAAGGTGCGAGGGAAGGGGAAGAGGTCATATGCATTCTCAGAAGATTTTGAAGATAAATCAGTTTAGAAGACATTGACCTCATAGTGCGAAGACATTCACTCATAGGTAGAGAGTTGGTTCCAGATTTGTACGAATCCACGAATAAGTACAAGTGAGGAATCTAACTACTTTGTGAAGCATAAGTGAACATACTAGGCAAGTTATGAGATGCAGTATGAGATAGATCCAAATTGTGTGAACAGAAACTACTTGTGGTGGAAAAGGATGAATCTATCAGATCAAAAAGACTGTAAAAGGAGATTTTATTTATC
Source organism: Triticum urartu (assembly GCF_003073215.2). NCBI lineage: Eukaryota > Viridiplantae > Streptophyta > Magnoliopsida > Poales > Poaceae > Triticum > Triticum urartu. The sequence goes on from NC_053027.1 coordinate 296,817,255, forward strand.
ACACGAGGAACTGCTAGATGGAGTGGGAGAGGAGGCTGAGCAGTTCGATCTTCCGTGCCCTAACTTGGCGACGGAGGACACCTACGGCAATGACGGAGAAGACGATGTCCGCGACCGGCGTGAGGACGGCGTTGGTGAGGTCGCGGCAGCTAAGCGCTTCATCGCCGGCGTCGTCGAGGGCTAGTGGTGGCGCTAGGGTTTGTGCGAGAGTGGAAGAAGAGATAATGACTGGGGTGAGGCATGTATTTATAGGGACATGGACGGCACAGTGTTATTACACAAGTGCCCCTGGCGATTCGCATCTGAAGGACACGTGGCGATCATGCAACACATGAGAGGTTGTTCCATGTTCCCACGCATGCCTAGATTGTCGGGTGGTCATTCCCACTTTCCGGGTTTCAAGCAGAAAGGATTTAGCATTGAAAACATATTAATGTTTGTCTCTGTGTCTTCTGCTGACAAGGACGCAGAGAAGATGTTTTGATAGTTTCAATAGAATGCATATGATTTGGATAGAGAGACTTAAGACGAAAGCATAGAGAGGTTAGGGTCCGATCACATTCACTTAGTTCAAAAGATTCAACGTGAAGACATAGCTATAAGTGAATGCTGTAGAGGACATAAACCAAATCAGTACATTGAAGATAAACAAGAAGCCATGTTAACATTGAAGACAAACAAAATGCAAAGACTTTGCAAATGTAACTCCATGTGAAAAACACTTCTAAGGGAAGAATTTGGTGGTGGCGTTACCCACCGTATAGGAAGTATTAGACCCAGACACGGCGCACAATTATCGTGGCGCTCCGAAGTCAAATTCCACGTTGATGTATTCACACTCAGAATGCAAGTCTTCATTGATTGAAGACATACTTTACTTTGTGTGTTGCACATCTAAGTCATCAACATGCATAAGTGTTAGGATGTGTGCCTGATCACAGGACATTTGAGGATTCCAAGATATTTAGCTCACACCGTAACTTGCAAAACCTCTTCTCATCCAAGGGCTTTGTGAAGATATTTGCCAGTTTCTCTTCGGTGTTGATGTGTATGATATCAATATCTTCCTTCATGACATGATCTCTGAGAAAGTGATGACGAATTTCAATGTGCTTTGTCTTTGAGTGCTGAACTGGGTTGTTAGCAATCTTGATGGCACTTTCGTTGTCGCAGTAGAGTGGCACTTGCTTCAGATGAATGCCATAGTCTTTGAGTGTTTGCTTCATCCATAGAAGCTGAGCGCAGCAAGATCCTGCAGCAATGTATTCAGATTCAGCAATGGAGAGAGATACACAGTTTTGCTTCTTTGAAGACCAATATACAAGTGATCATCCCAAAAAGTGACATGTGCCTGATGTAGACTTGCGATCCACCTTGTCACCAGCATAATCAGCATCCGAGAATCCAACTAGATCAAACTTTGAGCCCTTTGGATACCATAATCCTAGTGTTGGGGTGTGAGCCAAATATCGAAGAATTCGCTTCACAGCTAAGTGATGCAATTCCTTTGGTGCCGCTTGGAATCGGGCACACATGCAAACACTAAGCATGATATCTGGCCTAGATGCACATAAATAAAGCAAAGAACCAATCATGGAGCGGTATACCTTTTGATCAAACTCTTTACCATTGTCGTCGGGACTCAGATGGTGTTTAGCTGGCATTGGCGTCGTGTAACCTTTGCAGTCTTGCATTCCAAACTTCTTCAGGCAATCTTTGAGGTATTTCTCTTGATATATGAAGATGCCGTCGCGTTGCTGTCGTATTTGAAGACCAAGGAAGAACCTCAGCTCACCCATCATGGACATCTGATATTGCTCTTGCATCATATATCCAAACTCATCACTGTATTTCTGGTTGGTGCAGCCGAAGATAATGTCATCCCCATATATTTGGCACACAAACAGTTCACCACCATATGTCTTCGTGAAGAGTGTGGGATCCATGGAACCAGGTTTGAAGCCTTTGCTCTTCAGGAAGTCTTTGGGTGTGTGATACCAAGCACGAGGGGCTTGTTGAAGGCCATACAGTGCCTTGTTGAGCTTGTAAACCATGTCAGGATGTTTTGGATCTTCAAAGCGAGGCGGTTGTGCAACATACACTTCTTCTTCAATCTTGCCATTGAGAAAATCGCTCTTCACATCCATTTGATATAGAAGAATGTTATGATAATTTGCATAGGCCAGCAGTATGCGTATAGCTTCAAGCCTAGCCACAGGAGCAAATGTCTCATCGATCAATTCCTTCAACTTGAGTGTATCCTTGAGCAACGAGACGAGCTTTGTTTCTGACAACTTGACCATGCTCATCTTGCTTGTTGCGATATATCCATTTAGTGCCTATGATATTGTGCTTACGGGGATCAGGACGCTTGACCAGTTCCCATACATTATTCAGTTCAAATTGTTGAAGCTCTTCTTGCATAGCTTGAATCCATTCAGGTTCCATGAAGGCTTCATCAACTTTCTTGGGTTTAGATATTGAGACGAATGCGAAGTGCCCACAGAAATTTGCTAGTTGTGTTTCCCTTGAATGAGTGAGTGGACCAGGTGCATTGATGCTGTCAATTATTGCAAGGAAGGAGTTTCAAAAGCCCTTTTTCTCAGAGGTGGTTTTTCTTGCATGGTGGAATATTTGGAAAGTTAGGAATGACATGGCTTTTAGGCATGTCAAACCAACTTTTAGGCAGTGGAGGAATGGATTCATTCATGACATTACTCTTCTTTCACACCGAATCAAAACCAAGTACAAGGAGGCTCTGCTAAAATGGATTGATTTCCTGCCTCCTTGAAGGCCATCTTTTGCCTCATCTTCCTCTCCTAGCTGTACATTGTAATGTTTTTTCTTTTCTTTCCTTAGTCTTCTTTAGCCTTTCTAGTTTAGCCTTTTCTTTTCTTTGTTCCTCCCCTTGAGGAATTTTGTATTTTTTATCTCTATTCTTTCAATAAAATGTTGTGGGGTGTAAGCCCTGCAGTCTTCCAGGTCAAAAAAAATTTATTCTCTCAATCTGTACTTCATTTGCAACACGAGGATGAACATGACGAAGATTTTGCTCTTGCTGATCATTGTCATTGTTGGAATGATTGTCTTCAGGCTGAGCATTGTCTTCAGGTTGATCAGGTGCAGAGATGATGAGTTCCTCTTCAGGCTGAGCTTCAGACGGTATGATTTCTCCGGTTCCCATAAGCTTGATGGTTTCACTGGATGGAACTTCATCTAGCACATTTGGCAGATGCTCTCTTTACGAGCCGTTAGTCTCATCGAACCGCACATCCACAGTTTCAACCACTTTATAGTGAAAGAGGTTGAAGACTCTGTAGGAGTGTGAATCCTTTCCGTATCCAAGCATAAAACCTTCATGTGCTTTCGGTGCAAATTTTGAAGTGTGATGTGGATCCTTGATCCAGCACCTGACACCAAATACTCTGAAGTAGCTGACATTTGGCTTCTTACCAGTGAGGAGCTCATAGGATGTTTTGTTCAGAAGCTTGTGAAGATAAACACGGTTGATAATATGGCATGCAGTATCAATGGCTTCAGGCCAGAACTTTCTTGGAGTCTTGTATTCATCGAGCATCATTCGAGCCATCTCAATAAGTGTTCTATTCTTGCGTTCCACGATGCCATTCTGCTGCGGCGTGTACGGAGCTGAGAACTCATGAGTGATGCCCAAAGTATCAAGACAAGTGTCGAGGCCAGTGTTCTTGAATTCAGTGCCATTGTCACTTCTGATGTGCTTGATCTAGACGCCATAGTTGTTCATGGCTCGATTGGCGAAGCGTTTGAAGACACCCTGCACTTCAGTCTTGTAGAGGATTATATGCACCCATGTATATCTTGAATAATCATCAACAATGATGAAGCCATAGAGACAAGCAGTAGTAGTAAGAGTTGAGTAGTGAGTGGGACCGAAGAGGTCCATGTGTAGCAGTTCGAAGGGTTGAGTCGTTTTCATGATTGGCTTCGAGGGACGCTTGGCTCTCGTCATCTTTCCAGCTTCACAGGCACCGCATAGGTGATCTTTCTTGAACTTGACGCCCTCGATGCCTATGACATGCTTCTTATTTGCAAGAGTGTGCAAGTTCCTCATGCCAGCATGCCCTAGCCTCCGATGCCAGAGCCAGCATTCTGAAGCCTTTGCTAGAAGACATATGGCAAGCTGTGGTCCTGCTGAGAAATCTACCACGTACAAATCATCTTTCCGATACCCTTCAAAGACTAGAGACTTGTCAGATTCCATTAGAAAAAGGCAACGATATTTTCCAAATATCACAATCATGTTCAAATCGCAAAGCATTGAGACAGACATTAAGTTGGAACCAAGGGATTCAACAAGCATCACTTTATCCATGTGTTGATCCCTTGAGATTGCAACTCTACCTAGACCCAATACCTTGCTTTTACCCGTATCAGCAAATGTGATGTGACTCTTGTCAGATGGACGTAAAGTTGAGTCCATGAGAAGATTTCGCTTGCCAGTCATGTGATTAGTACACCCACTATCAATAATCCATTCTGAAGCAGCTGGTGTCATACTCTACAGTGCAGTTGGGGGGATAGGCTTCACGAAGAGAATTGTGAAGCATAAATATTTGACGAGCAAGTAGATTATGAAAGCTTAGATCGAGGTTAGGACTGATAGGGTAAGTAGCAAGCGACTTAGGAACAATATACATAATAAGACCATTTGGGCATTTGATCTTGCGCCCTACAAGATGTTTAAGGTCCCTAGCAATAGCTTCAGACGAATTTGATTTTCGGCTGGAGACCCTTCCCTGCAAAAGAGAGTTAAGCTTTCTTAGCCACCCACATCTTCAAGGGTGGCTTCGAAGCAATGAGTCTAAGTGCAACATCTAAGAACTTTGGCTTAGAAGCCCTAGCAAATAGTCTTGCAGGAGGGCAATAGTACTCATAAGAATAAGCAGAGTAGTTCTTGGTCTTATGAACATGGCGGTTTGATGAAACGCGCCTGAGTATGGTTTCCCTGCAAAACATTTGCGTTAGTGTGACTCAGGTGAGCCCTCTGTCTGTATGAAGCCTTTGGACCATATGAAGCCTGTGGTCTGGGGTTTGTCTTCTTCACTTGTGGTGTCATGATGATATTCACAGGAAGATTCTCCAGACACCTTTTCGGCACCCAGACTTTCTTCATAGGTGGCCCATTCCTACAGTTAGTACCAATATACCTGGCAAACACTTCACCATTCCGATTCGTAAACAGTTTATAGTTTGCATCAAAGGATTCATCAATAACAATGGGTTAGCACAAGTGAAGCCAGATAGGGTGGATGGATCCACTGAAGATTCCTTTGCAGCAACCCATGTGGTTTTGGGGTACTGCTCAGGTTTCCAGTATGAGCCATCAGCATTCATTTTCCTTTCGAACCCAACACCCTCTTTCCTAGGGTTTCGGTTCAGGATCTGCCTTTTGAGGACATCACATAGTGTCTGATGTCCTTTGAGACTTTTGTACATCCCTGTTTCAAGCAATGTATTCAACCTAGCATTTCATCAGCAATAGTAGTGGCATCCTCAGCAGAGGGGTTAGTTACCACATCAACAGTTGAAGATATTGCAACAGTAGCAGTAGTAGAACATCCAGCAACAGAAGCAGCGTTATCACGCTCAATGCATTTAAGACATGGTGGTTCAAATCCTTCCTGAGCGGGACTGATATGTTTGGTGCAAAGTGACTCGTTTTCCTGTTGAAGATCTTCATGAGCCGCTCTCAATTTCTCAAGATCTTGCTTGCTTTGAAGATAATCATAGGAGAGCTTTTCATGAGTTGTTGAGAGCGTTTCATGACGACTTTCAAGTTCCTCATACTTAACGTGAAGATTTTTTATATCTTCAATTAAGGACCGAGATCGAGTCATTTCAGCGTCTAACAGGTCATGGCTTTTGTCTAACAGTTTTTGAATATGTTCCATAGCTTTCTGTTGTTCAGTTGCAATTTTAGCAAGTGTTTTGTAGCTAGGTTTGGAACCACAATCAGAGTCATCTTCACTGGATGTTTGATAGTGAGTAGTGCATGAGTTTACCTTGGCACCGTGTGCCATGAAGCAGTAGGTGGGAGCGGAGTCATCCTGGTCATTACCATCAGCGTCGGTGATGGAGTCATTGTCTTCAATGTTGAAGATGGACTTGGCAACGTAGGCTGTAGCCAGACTTGCAATGCCAGAATCGGACTCCTCCTCAGACTCCACCTCCGCCTCCTCAGAAGCAGACTCCTCCTCTGAATCCATTTCCTTGCCAACAAACGCACGAGCCTTGCCAGATGAGCTCTTCTTGTGTGATGAAGACTTTGATGAAGACTTGGAAGATGACTTTGAGTATTTCTTCTTCTTCTTGTCGTCAGAATCATATTCCTTGCTTTTCTTCTTCTTCTTCTTGTTCTCATTGTCCCACTGAGGACACTCAGAGATGTAGTGGCCAGGTTTCTTGCACTTGTGGCATGTTCTCTTCTTGTAGTCAAGAGCAGAAGCTTCATCATTCCTTGAGCTAGATCGTGAGGACTTTCTGAAGCCTTTCTTCTTGGTGAATTTCTAGAACTTCTTCACAAGCATAGCAAGCTCCTTTCCAGTGTCTTCAGGATCATCAGTACTGTAATCAGATTCTTCTTCAGATGAGGAAATAGCTTTTGCCTTCAAAGCATGAGTTCACCCATAGTTGGGACCGTAGATGTCTCTTTTCTCAGAAAGCTGAAATTCATGTGTGTTGAGCCTTTCCAGTATGTCAGACGGATCGAGTGTCTTGAAGTCAGGGCGTTCTTGAATCATCAGGGCTAGGGTGTCAAACGAGCTGTCAAGTGATCTCAGGAGTGTCTTGATGACTTCATGCTTGGTGACCTCAGTAGCGCCGAGGGCTTGAAGCTCATTTGTGATGTCAGTGAGTCGATCAAACATAAGATGAACATTCTCATTATCGTTTCTCTTGAAGCGGTTGAAGAGGTTGCGAAGGACACTGATTCTTTGATCTCTCTGGGTTGATACGCCTTCGTTGACCTTGGAGAGCCAGTCCCAGACTAGCTTGGATGTTTCCAGAGCACTCACACGGCCATACTGCCCTTTGGTCAGATGACCACAGATGATGTTCTTGGCAGTGGAATCCAGTTGAACGAACTTCTTGACATCAGCAGCGGTGACACCTTCACCAGCCTTGGGGACGCCATTTTTAACAACATACCAGAGGTCGACATCAATGGCTTCAAGATGCATGCGCATCTTATTCTTCCAGTAGGGATATTCAGTTCCATCGAAGACTGGGCACGCAGCGGAGACTTTGATTATCCCTGCAGTCGACATAGCTAAAACTCCAGGTGGTTAAACCAAATCACATAGAACAAGGGAGTACCTTGCTCTTATACCAATCGAAAGTGCTAGTTATCAACTAGAGGGGGGGGGGTGAATAGGCGATTTTTATGAAAGTCTTCAAAACATGGAAGTTTCGAAGACAAACGATAGAAACCAATCTATTACCATGCAGCGGAAGGTAGACTACACTAAGCAAGCCATAGTCAAGTATTCAATGAGATGAAAGCACAAGGACTAATAGCAGCTAGGCAGTATAGATCAGGATGGAAGATAGTATGAAGCCAATCAGAACAACAGTCACACAGTGAAGACAAATAGATAATGCAGACATGCAATGACTTCACAAGGACTAATCTGAAAGCAAAGAGATGGGAAGGATGGAACCAGTGGCTTGTTGAAGACAATGATTTGTTGGACCAGTTCCAGTTGCCGTGACAACTGTACGTCTGGTTAGGGAGGCTGAGATTCAACTCAGAAGACCACGTCTTCACCTTATTCCCCTTGAGCTAAGGACACCCAATCCTCGCCCAATCAGTCTGGTAAGTCATCAAGGTAGACTTCGAAACCTTCACAGACTTCGTTCACCAGCGATCCACAATGACTCTTGGATGCTCAGAACACGACACCTAACCGACCAGAGGATTCACAGTCCTCAAGTGTAATAAGTCTTCAGATCACACAGACAGGAAGACTTCAGTGATGCCTAACACTCTTTGGCTCTGGGTGTTTAGGGCTTTGTCCTCGCAAGGAATTCTCTCTCAAAGGCTTCGAGGTGGGTTGCTCTCAAACAACAAAAGCCGTACACTAACTCTGAGCAGCCAACCATTTATGGTTGTAGGGGGTGGGCTATTTATAGCCACTAGGCAACCCGACCTGATTTGTCCAAAATGACCCTGGGTCACTAAGGAACTGACACGTGTTCCAACGGTCAGATGTCAAACACACACGACAACTTTACTTGGGCTACAAGCAAAGCTGACTTATCCAGCTCTGGATAATATTTGCTCTCATTGTCTTCGCTCGAAGACATAGGATTTTGGTTAAGCATCACTTCAGTCATTCTGACTGGTTCACTTGGACCCCACTTAACAGTACGGTGGTTCCTATGACTCAACAAAGAAGAAAAAGAACGACGAAACAACTAAGTCTTCGTGCTCCATAGTCTTCACGCAATGTCTTCTCTTGTCATAGTCTTCAATGTGAATGTCTTCACATACCACCTTTGACTTCAATGTCCTCATGCATTTTAGGGGTCATCTCTGGTAGGAAAACCGAATCAATGAGGGACTTCTACCTGTGTTATCCTGCAATTCTCACAAACACATTAGTCCCTCAACCAGGTTTGTCGTCAATACTCCAAAACCAACTAGGGGTGGCACTAGATGCACTTACATGATGTCATGGAAATATGAGAGTAATCAAAAGAACAATACATCATTAATTTTCCTTATATAGAAAGAAGAGGGGGGGAATCCCCTTTGACGTATATGGTGCATGTGGCATCTTTTATCCAAATGTAGCAATATTTAGAATATGTTCAGGAAAGTAGGCCATGCCAACCGATTTAGGGTGAGATTGAACATACCGCGCGCGTTCTCAAGTTATCTGGTATGGTGAGATGGAATCTCTGGCGGAGGTCACAAAGTCCTGAAGTGTCGGTGCACTTTACATATTATGAATGAAAGAAAACCCTCAAATCAGCTCGAATAAAAATGAATTCACGGCGATTTCCGCCGGGTGATTAAAGGAGGCGGATGAACTGGGATAAGAGATGAGATAATATCTCGTTAAATTAGTTACCTTGTTGTCCATGAGAAAGAACCCTCAGTACGGCAAATTCCCCAACCGAGCGGAGCTGGGTCGACCGCAAGCAGCGTCGAGAAAGTCGATGGCGATAGGAGGCGGCAAGCGGAAGTGGCGAAATGTGGTGGGCTTTGCCAGCAGCCTGGCGGCGGCAGGCGTCCAGCTAAGTGTTTACCGCCGCGATAGGCGGTGCCATGGCATAGACGCGGAGGAGCTTGTGCAGGTGTGAATGGGGAACGTACCGAAGAGGCCGAGGGGGTGGCGGGCGGGGTGAGGGTTTTTGTGACGTGGGGATGGTGAGGGTTTTCTTTTTCTTTTTTAAATTCGGTGATGAGGGTTTTCTATCCCACAAAGAATTTTGGGGGCGACAGTTTGCTAGAGCGTACCGTGTGTGATTGATGCAGTAGGCAAAATGAAAGTCATTGCACACGGTTCCAATTTTTGGAACCGTGTGTGATTGACGTACTACCTCCATCCTGGTTTATTGGTCCCCGTTGTAATTTTACCAAAATTTGGCAAAATATTTAACATACTCAGACATAAATAATAAGCGTACACGTACATAAGCATAGTTCAACCATAAGTAGTATATAGTTCAACCGCATTAAGCATACTCAAGCGTACATATATAGTTCGATCCATCCCACATCTCATCTCACAGGCCGGCACGATCCTGAAGCTTCTTCAGGTACTCGGCATACGCGCCGTGCGCCACCGTGCGAGAATACTTCTCCTTGAAGGAGCCAACGGGCCGTCCTCTTGCATCCGCCAAAACAATTAGATATGTGTCATGAAGCTTCTGGTTGCAAAATGGGCATCCATAGCCGCCGTTCCAGGTCCTAATATGCCTGTTATGCATTCCCGCATAAAGCTCCCTCAGGATTTGCGTGTTGTACCTCCTCTAGACATCTTCATCCTCGCTGTCCACATCGTCAGACAACACCTATACAAATAGTAAAACAAATCTGGCAACAAATCAATGATTACATGCCGTGAAGTAGGATTAGGAATTTATGGCTATTTATTTATACATATCCAGATATTATGGTTCGATTTTTAAGCACAGTCGTCTATGTACAGACCAATCTTGAAGAAAATGGCACAAACATATGTAGGTCATTTAAAATCAATTGTCAAGCCCTGGCTAGGAATTATTAGCACGAACACTAACCCTAGCCAGATTACTAGCAGAAATCATTTGCATAGATGAAACAACTAATCACTTATCACCTGTACCATTCAAACAATCAATACACTACACGGATCTAACAAAACTTACTCAGATTTCATGGTTTGGGAGAACATAACCATAGGATTTCTATTCCAAAAAGGGGGAGACAGGAGTAACCAGAGAAACCCTATGATCTATTTGACACATAAATGGGTATAGATGACTAACCAACTGTCCGTCGTCGTCGGAGTCGTCGCCGGAGTGGTCGTCGGAGTCGGTGTGGAACTCTATCTCCGGCTGTGGAAGCTCGACGCCGTCGATGATGTCAGGGTGCAGCGATAACTCACCGGCGGTGATGGCAACCTCTGTCTCCATCTCCACGCCGTGCTCCGGTGCTTTAGCAGCCCCGGTGTCGCCACTCCCTCCGATGGGGCGCTTCGGCAGCATCCTCATACACCGACGGCTTTGAGAACTAAGAGCGGCGTCGAGGATGCAAACGGAGAGAGAGGATTGTGTGTGCGTAGCGAGGATGGGGGGTGCGGCCGCTCGGGCGCACCATTAATATGGAGTAGTGGGAGTTGTGGGAGAGGTGGGCGGCGGTCAAACCGATGGCTCGCCTCCCGATGAGCTTGCGCACCAGACTGCTGGCATGCCTACCAAAGTTTCACACAGCTACTCGCACGCCTCCCGATGACACTACGCAACGAGCACGCCTCCATCAATTCACACACCTGCACACACACCTCCCCGTCTGCCTGCATGGCGGACGCGTCTCATCAACTCACACCTGCTCGCACAGCACACGGGTCGTGCGGCGGCACGTATATTGTTTTTCTATTTGGATGATTAATGCTGCCGCTTTATTGCTTAATCGAAGCATGGCACATATCCATTGTTGGTCTAATGCTCACGGTTCGAATAAATAATCCGTTTGGGATATTGGTTCCCAATTATTAATAATCTCCCATCTGTAATTAGATAAAGATTACATCAAAACTAGGGTGAACCTCGGTTGGGGGGCATGCATTCATAGTTTAGGATTCCCTTTGTGTCGACACGAGGGAGGGGGCTGCTAGCTACTTCACACTTTGCTAGGGTGAACCTTGGTTGGGGGGGCATGCATTCATAGCTTAGGATTCCCTTCGTGCCGACACGAGGGAGGGGGAGGGGAGGCTGGTAGCTACTTCGCACTTTGCTAGGTGAATGAACCTCGGTTGGGTGGCATGCATTCATAGCTTAGGATTCCCTTCGTGCCGACACGAGGGAGGAGGGGGGCTACTAGCTACTTCGCACTTTGCTAGTTGAACCTCGGTTGGGGGGGGGGAGGGGGCATGCATTCATAGCTTAGAATTCCCTTCGTGCCGACACGAGGGGGGTGGGGGCAAGCAATACAGTGCGCTTTGCAAGAGAGATGCCACATTGAAGTTGCATTTGGTATTTGAAAATCAAATCACCCTTTTGATACATAAATTTGGTCCACATGCAAGTGTGTTCTGACCCTCTCCCGCGTCATTTTTCACCAAATTTATGAACATTAGATAAGTCGGATGATGCAACAGACATAGTTTACTCAAACTAACCATGTGCCACGCTGGTGCATCTGTCACGCACACATCCACACAGTACATTGGGCTCCACGAGGCTCCCCCTCTCAAAAATATCTGCCCGCCTCGAGGGTTTTTCTGTTTCAGAACACACGGTTGTTATCTCCGGACTGTGTGCGATGTTTCTTGTTCCCAATCCTGCCTGCATCCCTATAAAATATCTGCCCGCCTTGAGGGTTTTTCTGTTTCATAACACACGGTTGTTATCTCCGGACCGTGTGCGATGAACTATCATCAAAATTTTCAATAGCCCGACATTTCAATCCCGCGTTTGACTCCCGCGTAGTAAAATTTTCAGTACCTGCGTCATTGCCTCAAACACCCTCCACACACACACACACACACCAAAACCTCCTCGGGCGTCGCGCGTGCGCGCACACACACCCTCCCTCACTCGAAACCCTAGCAAGGTCCCCGCCGCCGCTGCCGCCATCGCAAGGCCTCCATTGTCAACATCTGCCGGTTTGCCCGTGCAGCTTACCCACCGATCTCTATACCCAGGCCACCCTGAGTTTCTTCGATGACGCCTGCCAAACGCCCCCTTTCCCACAGATCCCCATCCCCCACTCCAGAGCATCGCAGCCTAAGCCTGGCTACGCTTCCCGTGGAGCTCAAGGAGCGACTAGCCCAAAAGAGGTGTATAGCGGTCTCTTCGCCCGACGTCGCCGAGGAAGCTGACGACCATTACTGGCGACATGCACTCAAGCAGCGGGCTAGAGTATGCGGGCATGTCTCGTCCGCCGGCTACGACATCGAGGTCATCGACAATGATGGCCTGAGCCGGGCTATGTCATAGGTTAAGTGGCCCACCCCAACCCCTCGGGTTCAACTACCATCGATCTCATCCATGGCCCTGCCGTTGATCTCCTCTTGCTCGCTGTCAACAATTTTCCATTCTACCTCGCCATCGAGCCCCTTTTGTCATTTCTGAAGGACACGTTCTGCGACGCTGGCTTGGGATCCATAGCTTCCAAGTCAGACCTCATCGACGGCGACCACGAGGAGGGCACCCTCTCCGACTCTTCCAAGGGGAAAGAGCTCATATGCTCTTCCAAGGGGAAAGCGCCCGTCTGCAACATGTCGGGACCCCGATTCTAAGTCACACCGATCTAGCATGTAACACCTCATATCACTTTGCGGCCTCACGCACGGTATCCCCACGGGTGTCGCCTTACCATGGCCCGGAACCGTTTGCGCCTTTTGGCTCACGTATATGATAGTGTCGCTAGCATCCATATGACAAAGAACCCGGGCCGACATGGCTAGTCATGAACCCAAAGCAGCACAGACCTATGGAGACAGGCATACATGAATCACATCGAGCATGGCGGTCAACAGTGTATGAATCTGGGCTGTAGCACTGGGCTAACAGGACTCTGGAAGTCACCGCGTGACCTTTCCCCGAAGGGACAGACATAGGAACGAAGTGGAACACATGCCGGCCAGTCAAGTGTTCTGAGCAGTAGTGCTGGGCTAGCAGGACTCCGGTGAACCGGGCTGTAGCGGACTACTATGGCTCAAGGAAGCACTAGACTACATTTCCCCATAAGAGAGGCTGCCAAGGACAAACAACTAGATTGTCGGATCCCACACATAGCAATGCACGTCACACATACGCATAACATGCAAGCATGTGATGTACAACATGGCATCACAACATAACGCAACTCATATAGATAAAGGCTCTGAAGAGCCACATAGCATAAATACAAACAGGGGTCACATGACCCATCATTTAGAGCATACAAGCAACGGAAGCATTACATGTCTGAGTACAGACAACTACAAAAGAAAAAGGCCGAGAAGCCTGACTATCTACAAGTCCCTCCAAGGTACAAGATCGTAGCTGAGGTAACAAGCTATTCGTCGAAGTCCAAGCGGTACTACTAGTGAGACATATGTCTCATCTGCAAAACATAAATAAAGCAAACGTGAGTACAAAGGTACTCAGCAAGACTTACATCAGATCCTATCATACATGCATTTGTATCAAGAAGGTAATGTGGGGTTTAGTTGCAGCAAGCCAGCTTTGACTCAGTGGCTATCCTGTTCTACGACAATGAGAAACTTCTTCGAGGTGAGGCAGCGCACATGAGTCCACTAATCACCACATCAATACACTACTATGGATTCATCCCCGTCTCTCCTACGAGAAGGCCATCCATAGCACTCACACTTGTCTTGAGCATTTTTAGAGTATCCACTTTAAGTTGTCTATGTACCACGTAAGCATCCAAGAAGTCCATAACCGAGGACACGGCTATTCGAATAGATCATGATAACCCTGCAGGGGTGTACTTCTTCACACACGCTCTCACCACTTATCACCATATACACGTCATGTATCTCGGCAACCTTCAAGCGGAAGCCCGGCGAGGGTGTTGGCCACGACCTGACTAACCACGCAAGACTCTAGTCCAGGTTTATCACCTATTTGGGTTCCATCCGCAAGGAGATCCGGCCGGGGTGTCGCTCACGGCCCCAAACGATGTGAGCAGGGTTCCCAAGCCCACCATCCGGGTGCCACTTGGTACACCGTGCCACCTGTGCCTGGTCTGTCCCGAGTCCACCCTGCCGGGTGCCACTCGGTAGAAAAATAGCACTACCTACAAACACCAGAAACTATTTGCAACTCCTGGACAGAGATCAAGGCGGTTAATAAGCCGAGAGAGCTTGGAGCGCCCGGAGCCCAATGTGTGGTAGTAGCTAGTCATTGGACAACTTACACAGAACTCAGTTCTTAAGGACGGTCCCAATGAGACAACCCACCATGTACTCCTACATGGCCTCTCACCGCTACCTTTACCAAATCGTGTTCACACGCTTAACTCTCAGCACCAGAACATATCATAACACTCCAATTCATTCCCGATGAATCAGACCTGACACAACTCTAAGCAATAGCAGGCATGGCATGGTAGAAGCACAGCATGGCTCAAACAACTCCTACACATGCTAGTGGGTTTCAACTATTTACTGTGGCAAAGACAGGTCATGCAGAGGAATGGGTTCAACTACCGTAGCATAAAGTAGCAGTTGAATCGTTGTTGTCCTAATGCAATAAATGAGAGCAGGAGCGAGAGAGTAGGAGCGAGAGAGTAGGATTGTATCGGAATGAACAAGGGGGTTTGCTTGCCTGGTAGATCAACAGGGGGGCACTGCTCAGACAGGTACTCTCGAACACTCTCCGGAGCAGGACCTATCGGGAAGGAACAGTGTCGGAAAATCAAACGCAAGCATATGCAACAATATAATGCATGAACGTGGCATGAGTATGTGATGTTGTTTGAGTTAATGCATCTAGCATTTATTTAGTTGAGGTCCATTTGAACCAAGGGTTCAAATGCAACTCCAAAATAAGCTCTTAAATATGCCATTAATAAGTTTTCATATATACAGCATGTATAGGTTGGTTTGTCATGGATGAAACTGGTACAGATGGATAGATTGAATTTTTCTGATAATTTTTCATATATAATTTATTTCAATCTGAGCTACGATTGAATTTATATGAATTTTTGAAGTTTTGAACATTTTCTGGAATTTCCTGATTAATTTTAAACCAGAAAATGAGATATTGCATCAGCATGACGTCATGCCTGCGTCAGTAGGTCAACGGAGCTGACCAGGTCAAACCTGATGTGTGGGTTCCACACGTCAGTGACCGGTTAGTTAATAGAGTTATTAGATATTAAACTAATCCTAAAGAAACATTAGCAGGCCGGGCCCCACCTGTCATTGATCCCTGGGTAGTCAAATCTGGTCAACTGGGGGGGTTAGTTAGCGCGGGTTGACCCGGTCAATCCCGGCGTTTAGCCGCCGGCGAGGCCGAACGCGGCGGAGGGCTCGGGATCGTGTCTCCGGCGACCAAATGGGCCGCGGAGACCATCCCCGAGGAGCTGGTGCTCGCGCGCATCCAGTGGAGCAGTCGGGAGGCTGCGGGGGCGGCGGAGCTCGCCGGAGCGAAGCTCGCGGCGGCGGCCGGTGTTCGGGCGCGAGCGGGGATACGGCTGCGGTGTGCGAGGGCGAGAACGGAAGGAGGGGGAGGAGGAGGAGCAGCTCACGGCGATCTCGATGGGCTTGACGGCGAGCTCGGGGACGCGCTGTGGTCGACGGGGCGGCGATGGGGATCCACGGCGGCCGGCGGTGAAGGAGACGACGGTGGCGACGATGGAGGCCGTCCGGAGGTGCGTGGCTCGACGAGGAGGTAGCAGGCGACGTGGCGAAGGTTCTGAGCACGGGGAGAGGGCGAGGGGGAGGCGGTGGCTACGGCAACGGTGGCCGGTGGCGACGGCAGCTTCGGGCGCGGGGAGAGGGAGAGATCCAGGGGAGGAGGGAGAGCGAGAGAGAGTGCGAGAGGTCCGGGGCGGCGCGTGGCGACGTTCGGGACGGCCAGGGCGTCGGGGGAGAGGCCAGGCAGGCAGTGGCGTGGCGGACGCTGGCCGCGCGGCCGGGCGTGTGCCCCTGTCCTCCTGGCGCGAGGAAGGGGACGACTGGCACTGCCAGTCGGCTGGGCCGGCCTGTTGGCCACTGGGCCAGGCCAGGCTGCACAGGGAGGTAAGTGCAGGTGGGTTTTTCTTCCCTTTTGCTTCTATTTTGTTTTTGTTTTCTATTTTCTGACATTTGTTTTGATTTAATAAAAATACTAAATCATTTTATTTTATTCTGTAAATTTTAGTAGGGACTAGTTGGACCACTTCCCCTCACCAAAATTCAGAATTATTGGACAATATTTTATATATAATAAAATATTTATCCAACGCAAATACTTACTGGATTAATTCCAAATGCCCAAAATAAATACTTATGAGCTCCTAAAGATATTGGTTTGATTTTTATCTCTGTCTAATATTTTCAGAGAGCAACATGAACATTTTCTTGGACCTTTTTGGAGAAATTTTTATCTGGGTCATTTCCAGAAATGATTTCTGAGGGTTTCACAATCCCCATTTCAAAGTTAAATGAAATTTAAACATGATGCACACATGACTAACTAGCCTAGGTCATACCAGAACTAGGGATGTGACAACTCGCCCCCACTCGGTAGAATCTCGTCCCGAGATTCAGGAGTCGGCGGAAAGAAAGTGGGGTACTCAAGTCAAAGACGATCTTCACGCTCCCAAGTAGCTTCTCTCTCGGAATGATGAGACCACTGAACCTTGAGAAACTTGATGTTATGACGTCGGGTGACACGCTCTGCTTGATCAAGGATGCAGACAGGGTACTCTCGATAAGTGAGGTTATCTTGGAGATCAAGCATTTTGTGGTCCACTCCGCGGATGGGATCCGAGAAGCAACGCCTGAGTTGAGAGACGTGGAAGACATCATGAACTCGAGAAAGATGTGGTGGTAGTTCCAACTGGTAGGCAACCTCTCCTCATTTAGCGAGAATGAGAAAGGGACCAATGTAACGAGGAGCCAACTTTCCCTTGATACCGAATCAATGGGTACCCTTCAAAGGGGTAACCCGAAGGTAAGCTTTGTCGCCAATTTCATAAGCCACTTCCTTATGACTACGGTCATACTGGCCCTTTTTACGAGATTGGGCTGTTTTCAAATTCTCACGAATGATGCGAACTTGTTCTTCTGCCTCCTGGATCATATCCGGTCCAAAGAATTGTCTTTCACCGGTTTCTGACCAGTTCAAAGGTGTTCGACATCTTCGTCCATACAGAACCTCAAAAGGAGCTTTCTTGAGGCTGGATTGGTAGCTGTTGTTATAAGCAAACTCGGCGAAGGGAAGACACTTCTCCGAATCCATACCGAATGAGATAACACAAGCTCTAAGCATGTCTTCAAGAATCTGGTTGACCCTTTCCACCTGACCACTTGATTGAGGGTGGAAAGCGGTACTGAAGGAAAGATGGGTGCCCATGGCAGTTTGGAAGCTCTCCCAGAAATGAGAAGTGAAAAGACTACCACGGTCTGAATTGATCTCTAGTGGAACACCATGAAGTGACACTATTCGAGAAATATATAAGTCAGCAAGCTGACTAGCAGTGATACTCTCTCGAACAGGTAGGAAGTGAGCCACTTTGGAAAGACGATCAATGACTACGAAGATAGCATTATTCCCTCTCTTGGTCCTGGGAAAGCCGGTGATGAAGTCCATACCAACTTTATCCCATTTCCACTCAGGAATAGCTAAAGGTTGAAGGGTGCCAGCAGGTCTCTGATGCTCTGCCTTCACGCGACGACAAACGTCACAGTTAGCAATAAATTGAGCAATTTCTCTCTTCATCCTAGTCCACCAGAACCTCTGGCGTAGATCCTGATACATCTTAGTACTACCGGGATGAATCGTGAGAGGAGATTCATGCGCCTCCTTAAGGATTAATTGTCGAAGATGTTGATTCTTGGGAACCACCAAGCGACTCTCAAAGAAAACAACACCACGATCATCTATAGAGAAACTACCACCAACTCCTTTGTTAATGTTTCTCTTGATCCGGGAAATTCCCGTATCCTGCTTCTGAGCAGAGATGATTTGATCCACAAGAGTAGGTTTCGCCACCAAGGTAGAAAGGAATCCGTGAGGAGCAAGGTGGAGGTTAAGCTTACATAATTCCTCATGGAGAAGTGGTTGGCCCTGCTGCAACATGAGATTGTTGCAATAGGACTTACGACTTAGCGCATCAGCCATGACATTCCCCTTGCCTGGGGTGTAGGTAATCCCTAAGTCGTAATCTGAGATCAACTCCAACCAACGTCTTTGCCTAAGGTTCAAATCTGGTTGGGTGAAGATATACTTGAGACTCTGATGGTCGGTGTAAATCTCGCAACGTTTACCAAGAAGGTAATGTCGCCAGGTCTTAAGTGCATAGACTACGACTGCAAGCTCTAGATCATGTGTAGGATAATTCTCCTCATGTGGATGCAACTGTCGAGATGCATAGGCAATCACATGGCGATCTTGCATAAGAATGCAACCTAGTCCCTGTCGTGAGGCATCACAATAGATAACAAAGTCCTTAGTGAAATCCGGTGGCACAAGTATGGGAGCAGAAGTCAAGCGTCTTTTCAGTTCCTGAAAACTGTGCTCACACTGTGGGGACCACTCAAACTTTTTATCTTTCTTGAGAAGTTCCGTGAGAGGTTTGGCCACTTTGGAGAAGTTCTCAATGAATCGGCGATAATAACTGGCTAGACCAAGGAAACTCCTAACTTGCTTAACTGTTTCAGGAGGAGTCCAATCAAGAACGACCTGAACTCTTTCGGGATTGACAGCAATGCCCTTACCAGAGATTACGTGGCCGAGATAGGTCACTTCTGGCAACCAAAATTCGCACTTGGAGAACTTGGCATAAAGGCAGTGCTCTCTGAGTTTTCCTAGCACAAGTCTAAGATGTTCGGCATGCTCTTCCTCGTTCTTCGAGTAAATAAGGATATCATCGAGGTAAACCACGACGAACTTATCTAAGTACTCCATGAAGATCGAGTTCATCAAGCGAGAGAAAGTAGCTGGAGCGTTGGTTAGACCGAAGGACATGACGGTGTACTCGTACTGACCATAACGAGTGACAAAAGCCGTCTTAGGAATGTCCCCATTTCTGATCTTGATTTGGTGGTAGCCTAACCTCAAATCCATCTTGGAAAAGACTGAGGATCCAACGAGCTGATCATACAGGTCGTTGATCCTGGGGAGCGGATACTTGTTCTTTATCGTGACCAAATTAACGGGACGATAATCTACAACCATCCGGTCCGTACCATCCTTCTTCTTGACGAAGAGAACGGGGCAAGCCCAGGGAGAAGAACTAGGACGGATGAAACCCTTTTGCAAGGATTCAACGAGTTGTTTCTTAAGCTCAGCTAGTTCTAAGGATGCCATGTTGTAAGGTCTCCTAGAGATTGGAGCGGTTCCTGGGATAAGATCTATGACAAATTCTACAGCTCTGTCAGGTGGAATACCTGGCAGTTCCTCTGGAAAAACATCCGGAAAGTCATGGACTACCGGGATATCTTCAAGGTCAGGAAGAGGGTTGGCATTAAGAGAATAGAGCTGATGCTTTGCAACCCTAGTGGATACGGTGACTATCTTGCCAGATGGGTGTGTAAGCTGAACAGACCTAGTGTAACAATCAATCTTGGCATAATGAGCTTTCATCCAGTCCATACCCAAGATGATGTTAATATCCGTAGACTTGAGGGCTATAAGTGACGCAAGGAATACAAGTCTGTCAACAAGGATTTCATTACCATGGCTTACACTAGAAGTTTGCCATTTGGATCCAGGAGTTTGAATTACTAGTGGAGAGGGCATATCACAAAAGGATATGTTATGCAAGCTGGCATAACTTTCGGAAATGAAGGAATGAGATGCTCCGGTATCAAACAGAACCGAAGCTGGATGACAGTTGACAAGGAGTGTACCAAGAACGACATCCGGATCATCATGAGTGTCTTTAGCTGAGACGTGATGCACACATCCACGTTCAGTGGGAGCTGACTTGACACTAATCATCTTCCGTGATGGCTTACCACGGCCAACAGACTTCTCAGGCTGGGGTGGAGCATAGTTGGTTTGAGAGTAGTCACGTGCATAGTGTCCTGGCTCTCCGCATGTGAAACAAGTCCCTGAAGTAGGACGTGGACCTGCTTTGACAAGCAGTCTACCAATAGGCCTGGGTGGAGCATACTGCTGAACTGGGTGAGGCGCCACACAAGATGGCCTCGGTGTATAACCGGGTGGAAGAGCGGAGTTTGGAATCCAAATCCGGCGCTTCTGCGAACTAGAACCGGAGGAAGAAACCAAATCACGGGTGTGCTTACGACACTCCTCGTAAGTGAGCTGAGCTGTCTCCGCATTAATGGCCTTGTTCACAAGAGCCTGGAATGTATTGCAATGATGCAAGTGGAGATCACGATGCAACTTGGGGTTGAGACCCTTCCAGAACCTAGCCTGCTTCTTGGCGTCCGTGGACACCTCTTCTGTAGCATAGCGAGCAAGGTTCTCAAACTCTCTGCTATAAACATCAACAGCCATCTTACTCTGGGTGAAACTACAAAACTCTTCTCTCTTGCGATCAATGAGAGCCTGAGGAATGTGATGCTCGCGAAAAGCCTCAGTGAAATCTCTCCAGGTGGTTTTCTGGCCAGCTAGAAGCATAGCCTCATAGTTCTGCCACCAAATACTAGCAGGACCTTCTAGATGATAAGCAGCATAGGTGACCTTGTTACTTTCAGCTACGTTCGCTGAATGCAGCTTGTGTGTGATACTACGGAGCCAGTCATCTGCATCAAGTGGTTCAATGGAATGATGGAAGGTATGTGGTTTCAGACCAATGAAATCATAGATGGACGCTGACTCTTTGTGCTGATGGGAGGTGTTCTCCTCGATACGTGCTAACAAGCGGTTAGACTCATGCTTGTTCCTCTCCATCTCTGACATGAACTCTGCCAATGAAGACTGGTCGGGAGGATCCTCATCCCTACCATCTCCGTGGTTCCAGCTACGAGCAACAGAACTTCGGTTAACTGACGACATCCTGAAGAACCAACCAAGGAAACAAAGGATGGATTCAGCATCATCATAAGGATGTAGATTATAGTACGAGGAAAAATACTATCTCTTGAACTCCTAGGAAAATTCCGGCAGCATAACGGCAGTAAAATGATCGAAATGAGACATTCTGCCAAAGACGGGGTAGCACCATACTCAACATCATCACTCAAAGTTCTGGGATATTGCTAATCAGGCTACACCGGAGGTACTCAAACTGGGATATGACTCAGATCAACCAAACCTTAGAGACTACGGAGTAGTAACACGTGATCCTGATAGACGGAACAGAAAGCCTAGTTCCTTAACCCCGTAGGAAAGATAGGATGACTCAGATCAGAAGGCATGAGGCATAAGGAGTAAAAGCCTTACGTTCCCTTCCACAATCAATTCCCCTATATAGCTAAAGAATTTCTAGACTCAACTTCGACCAGGTTGGCTTGGAAATCCTACAGGCAGTCAGGCTCTGATACCAAAGCTGTCGGGACCCCGATTCTAAGTCACACTGATCTAGCATGTAACACCTCATATCACTTTGCGGCCTCACGCACGGTATCCCCACGGGTGTCGCCTTACCATGGGCCGGAACCGTTTGCGCATTTTGGCTCACGTATATGGTAGTGTCGCTAGCATCCATATGACAGAGAACCCGGGCCGACATGGCTAGTCGTGAACCCAAAGCAGCACAGACCTATGGAGACAGGCATACATGAATCACATCGAGCATGTCGGTCAACAGCGTATGAATCCGGGCTGTAGCACTGGGCTAACAGGACTATGTAAGTCACCGCGTGACCTTTCCCCGAAGGGACAGACATAGGAACAAAGTGGAACACATGCCGGCCAGTCAAGTGTTCTGAGCAGTAGTGCTGGGCTAGCAGGACTCCGGTGAACCGGGCTGTAGCGGACTACTATGGCTCAAGGAAGCACTAGACTACATTTCCCCATAAGAGAGGCTGTCAAGGACAAACAACTAGATTGTCAGATCCCACACATAGCAATACACGTCACACGTACGCATAACATGCAAGTATGTGATGTACAACATGGCATCACAACATAACGCAACTCATATAGATAAAGGCTCATAAGAGCCACATAGCATAAATACAAACAGGGGTCACATGACCCATCATTTAGAGCGTACAAGCAACGGAAGCATTACATGTCTGAGTACAGACAACTACAAAAGAAAAAGGCCGAGAAGCCTGACTATCTACAAGTCCCTCCAAGGTACAAGATCGTAGCTGAGGTAACAAGCTATTCGTCAAAGTCCAAGCGGTACTACTAGTGAGACAGATGTCTCATCTGCAAAACATAAATAAAGCAAACGTGAGTACAAAGGTACTCAGCAAGACTTACATCAGATCCTATCATACATGCATTTGTATCAAGAAGGTAATGTGGGGTTTAGTTGCAGCAAGCCAGCTTTGACTCAGTGGCTATCCTGTTCTACGACAATGAGAAACTTCTTCGAGGTGAGGCAGCGCACACGAGTCCACTAATCACCACATCAATACACTACTATGGATTCATCCCCGTCTCTCCTACGAGAAGGCCAATCCATAGCACTCACACTTGTCTTGAGCATTTTAGAGTATCCACTTTAAGTTGTCTATGTACCACGTAAGCATCCAAGAAGTCCATAACCGAGGACACGGCTATTCGAATAGATCATGATAACCCTGCAGGGGTGTACTTCTTCACACACGCTCTCACCACTTATCACCATGTACACGTCATGTATCTCGGCAACCTTCAAGCGGAAGCCTGGCGAGGGTGTCGGCCACGACCATACTAACCACGCAAGACTCTAGTCCAGGTTTATCACCTATTTGGTTCCATCCGCAAGGAGATCCGGCCGGGTGTTCGCTCACGGCCCCAAACGATGTGAGCAGGGTTCCCAAGCCCACCATCCGGGTGCCACTTGGTACACCGTGCCACCTGTGCCTAGTCTGTCCCGAGCCCACCCTGCCGGGTGCCACTCGGTAGAAAAATAGCACTACCTACAAACACCAGAAACTATTTGCAACTCCTGGACAGAGATCAAGGCGGTTAATAAGTCCGAGAGAGCTTGGAGCGCCCGGAGCCCAATGTGTGGTAGTAGCTAGTCATTGGACAACTTACACAGAACTCAGTTCTTAAGGACGGTCCCAATGAGACAACCCACCATGTACTCCTACATGGCCTCTCACCGCTACCTTTACCAAATCGTGTTCACACGCTTAACTCTCAGCACCAGAACATATCATAATACTCCAATTCATTCCCGATGAATCAGACCTGACACAACTCTAAGCAATAGCAGGCATGGCATGGTAGAAGCACAACATGGCTCAAACAACTCCTACACATGCTAGTGGGTTTCAACTATTTACTGTGGCAATGACAGGTCATGCAGAGGAATGGGTTCAACTACCATAGCATAAAGTAGTGGTTGAATCGTTGTTGTCCTAATGCAATAAATGAGATCAGGAGCGAGAGAGTAGGATTTTATCGGAATGAACAAGGGGGGGTTGCTTGCCTGGTAGATCAACAGGGGGGCACTGCTCCTCAGACAGGTACTCTCGAACACTTCCCGGAGCAGGACCTATCGAGAAGGAACGGTGTCGGAAATCAAACACAAGCAATGCAACATTATGATGCATGAACATGGCATGAGTATGTGATGTCGTTTGAGTTAATGCATCTAGCATTTATTTAGTTGAGATCCATTTGAACCAAGGGTTTAAATGCAACTCCAAAATAAGCTCTTAAGTATGCCATAAGTGTGTTTTCATATATATACAGCATGTATAGGTTGGTTTGTCATGCATGAAAATGGTACAGATGGATAGATTGAATTTTTCTGATAATTTTTCATATATAAATTATTTCAATCTGAGCTACGGTTGAATTTCTATGAATTTTTGAAGTTTTGAATATATTCTGGAATTTCCTGATTAATTTTAAACCAGAAAATGAGATATTGCGTCAGCATGACGTCATGCCTGCGTCAGCAGGTCAACGGAGCCAACCAGGTCAAACCTGACGTGTGGGGTCCACACGTTAGTGACCGGTTAGTGAATAGAGTTAATTAGATATTAAACTAATCCTAACAAAAACATTAGCAGGGCCGGGCCCCACCTGTCATTGACCCTAGGTAGTCAAATCTGGTCAACTGGGGGGTTAGTTAGCACGGGTTGACCCGGTCAATCCCGCCGGCGTTTAGCCACCGGCGAGGCCGAACGCGGCGGGGGGGTCGGGGTCGTGTCTCCGGCGACCAAATGGGCCGCGGAGACCATCCCCGAGGAGCTGGTGCTCGCGCGCATCCAGTGGAGCAGTCGGGAGGCTGCGGGGGCGGCGGAGCTCGCCGGAGCGAAGCTCGCGGTGGCGGCCGGTTTTCGGGCGCGAGCGGGGATACGGCTGCGGTGTGCGAGGGCGAGAACGGAGAGGGGGAGGAGGAGGAGTAGCTCACGACGATCTCGATGGGCTTGACGGCGAGCTCGGGGACGCGCTGTGGTCGACGGGGCGGCGATGGGGATCCACGGCGGCCGGCGGTGAAGGAGACGACGGTGGCGATGATGGAGGCCGTCCGGAGGTGCGTGGCTCGACGAGGAGGTAGCAGGCGACGTGGCGAAGGTTCTGAGCACGGGGAGAGGGCGAGGGGGAGGCGGTGGCTACGTCAGCGGTGGCCGGTGGCGACGGCAGCGCTTCGGGCGCGGGGAGAGGAAGAGATCCACGAGAGGAGGGAGAGCGAGAGAGAGTGCGAGAGGTCCGGGGCGGCACGTGGCGACGTTCGGGACGAGCCAGGGCGTCAGGGGAGAGGCCAGGCAGGCAGGTGGCGTGGCCGGACGTGTGGCCGCGCGCGCCGGGCGTGTGCCCCTGTCCTCCTGGCGCGAGGAAGGGGACGACTGGCACTGCCAGTCGGCTGGGCCGGCCTGTTGGCCACTGGGCCAGGCCAGGCTGCACAGGGAGGTAAGTGCAGGTGGGTTTTCTTCCCTTTTGCTTCTATTTTGTTTTTGTTTTCTATTTTCTGACATTTGTTTTGATTTAATAAAAATACTAAATCATTTTATTTTATTCTGTAAATTTTAGTAGGGACTAGTTGGACCACTCCAAAGCCCCTCACCAAAATTCAGAATTATTGGACAATATTTTATATATAATAAAATATTTATCCAACGCAAATAATTACTGGATTAATTCCAAATGCCCAAAATAAATACTTATGAGCTCCTAAAGATATTGGTTTGATTTTTATCTCTGTCCAATATTTTCAGAGAGCAACATGAACATTTTCTTGGACCTTTTTGGAGAAATTTTTATCTGGGTCATTTCCAGAAATGATTTCTGAGGGTTTCACAATCCCCATTTCAAAGTTAAATGAAATTTAAACATGATGCACACATGACTAACTAGCCTAGGTCATACCAGAACTAGGGATGTGACACGACATCAGGGAGGGCACCCTACAAACATGCTCTTCCAAGGGGAAGGAGCCCATCTGCGACAACATGGAGCGCATCCAGGGCCCGTGCTCTTCCCAGGGTAACGAGCCCATCTGTGACAAGTGAGGAAACCCATGATTTGTGTTACCGTGCCTCTTCACAGGGGGAAACCCATGATTTGTTTTGTCGAATCCCTTTTGTAGTGTAGTGAGAATATGTCCAGTTTTAATTGCTATATTTGGTTGTTTGCAGTATGCCTTGTTTATTTCAGTTGTTCACAAATGTGATGCTCTATATGTGAAATTATTTACGGTGCAGTACATTTCATCAATCCAGTTTTATACATACCGATAGGAATGCATATATTTGCTTGCTGTTAAGCCTGTTATAGCTAGCATATGCCTCTTTTAAAGTTTTTTGATTTTTTGGTTGTTTGTAGTTAGCATATGTCCAGTTTCAAATGGTATCTTTGGTTGTTCGTAGTATGCCTTGTTTATTCCAGTTATTCACAACGTGATGTTCTATATGTGCAAGTATGAACTGTTGTGCTTAACATGCTTCTCGATGTACCTACACAGGACAATTTTGGGAACGACTGTTGTTTTCCATCGAGGTTTGTTTCATCCCATGGCTTATATCTGCTCACTGTTTAGGATATCGATCGGTAACTGATACCATATAGGCCGGTAGATGATAAGGGACTAATCGGTGAATCGGACTTTTAACTGAATATATCTGTAACCCATTTATCGTTAGGTTAACTAGGGCCATATGTAATATATTCGAGGCTACATAACAACATGCATTGTACTTAATGTCTAAATATGCAATCCTAGGCTACATAGCAACAAGGAAAGAGTGTTACATTAATGTTCTAATGACGTCTAGATATACGTAGAAGAGCACCAGCAGCAGCAGCAACAGCAACAACAACACAACCCTGTTTGGATACTCAACTTAGCTAGAGGTTAGAGTTAGTTTCTAGCTCATTACTAACCCTGAACTAACTCCATCCAAAGAGTTGTTTGGATGGCGGGGTTAGATTGACAATAAATGCACTAGGAGAACTAGTTCCAATTAGCACCTCTTAGGTTGGATAGTTTTTTTGGGTGGGTTATAGATGCAACTAGCTCAAACTAGCCCTCAAGTTTAGATATACTTTAGGGCTATTTGAGCCCAAACTAGCTCAAACTAACTGTAACCCCTGGATACAACATCAGTTAATCAGCCAATAATTTGTAAGAATGCATTAAACTCCTTCCAGCCCATAATATAAGATGTTAATTCATCTAATATGTGAGTATATTGGATGTTATAAGATACTCCCTCCGTTCCTAAATATTTGTCTTTTAAAATATTTCAAATGTACTACCACATACGGATGTATATAGACATATTATAAAAGAGTGTTATACTACATCTTTGTGCAATTGCTGTTTAGCTTCTAATATTAACTTGGTGCTTCTAGGTACATATGTCATTTGTAAAGATCCGCGCTTCGACCCTTTCTGCGTATGGGGCAATGACATATCGATGAAACAACATCAAGTGAGGAAGCTGATAAAGATTGTTAGTAAAAAGGGTCCAAAGATGGCAATTAAACTATTTGTTTACACTTTATCCAAGACAACATCGAACTGCAGGATGGTAAGTAAGAACTCTGCAGCCTTCTTTTTTACTGCCTGCTACCTCTTGAGCTTGCGTTGGTTTTCCCCGAAGAGGAAAGGATGATGCAGCAGAGTAGCGTAAGTATTTCCCTCAGTTTTTGAGAACCAAGGTATCAATCCAGTAGGAGGCCACGCGCAAGTCCCTCGTACCCACACAACACAAAGAGCTCAACGCAACCAACGCGATTAGGGGTTGTCAATCCCTTCACGGTCACTTACGAAAGTGAGATCCGATAGATAATATTTTTGGTATTTTTGATATAAAGATGCAAAGTGAAAAGTAAAAGGCAAAGTAAAAACAAAGCAAGATTAAAGTGATGGAGATTGATATGATGAGAATAGACCCGGGGGCCATATGTTTCACTAGTGTCTTCTCTCAAGAGCATAAGTTTTCTACGGTGGGTGAACAAATTACTGTTGAGCAATTGACAGAATTGAGCATAGTTATGAGAATATCTAGGCATGATCATGTATATAGGCATCACGTCCGTGACAAGTAGATCGAAACGATTCTGCATCTACTACTATTACTCCACTCATCGACCACTATCCAGCAAGCATCTAGAGTTTAAGTTAAAAACAGAGTAACGCTTTAAGAAAGATGACATGATGTAGAGAGATAAATTCATGCAATATGAAATAAACCCCATCTTGTTATCCTCGATGGCAACGATACAATACGTGTCTTGCTGCCCCTTCTGTCACTGGGAAAGAACACCGCAAGATCGAACCCAAAGCTAAGCACTTCTCCCATGGCAAGAACTACCAATCTAGTTGGCCAAACCAAACGGATAATTCGAAGGGACTTGCAAAGATAACCAATCATACATAAAAGAATTTAGAGAAGATTCAAATATTGTTCATAGATAGACTTGATCATAAACCCACAATTCATCGGTCTCAACAAACACACCGCAAAAGAAGATGATTACATCGAATAGATCTCCACAAGAGAGGGGGAGAACATTGTATTGAGATCCAAAAAGAGAGAAGAAGCCATCTAGCTAATAACTATGGACCCGAAGGTCTGAGGTAAACTACTCACACTTCATTGAAGGGGCTATGATGATGTAGAAGCCCTCCGTGATGACGGCCCTCTCCGGCGGAGCTCCGAAACAGGCCCCAAGATGGGATCTCGTGGATACAGAAAGTTGTGGCGATGGAATTAGGTTTTTGTCTCATGTTCTGATCGTTTGGTGGTACGTGGGTATATATAGGAGGAAGGAGTACGTCGGTGGAGCACCGAGGGGCCCACGAGGCAGGGGGGTGCGCCCTGTAGGGGGGGGGGGCGCCCCCTACCCTCGTGACCGCCTCCGGTACTTCTTGGAGTAGGGTCCAAGTCTCCTGGGTCTTATCCGAGAAGAAAATCACGTTCCAAAAAGGATTTTTCTGTTTGGACTCCGTTTTATATTCCGTTTCTTTGAAACACTGAAATAGGCAAAAAACAACAATTCTGGGTTGGGCCTCCGGTTAATAGGTTAGTCCCAAAAATAATATAAAAGTGGAAAATAAAGCCCAATATAGTACAAAACAGTAGATAATATAGCATGGAGCAATCAAAAATTATAGATACGTTGGAGACGTATCAGGCGTCCCCAAGCTTAATTCCTGCTCGTCCTCGAGTAGGTAAATGATAAAAAGAGAATTTTTGATGCGGAGTGCTACTTGGCATAATTTCAATGAAAAATTTCTTAATTGTGGTATGGATATTCAGATTAGAAAGGTTCAAGAAAAAAGTTCATATTGACATAAAGAATAATAACACTTCAAGCATACTAATAAAGTAATTATGTCTTCTCAAAATAACATGGCCAAAGAAAGTTATCCCTAAAAAATCATATAGTCTGGCTATGCTCTATCTTCACCACACAAAGTATTTAAATCATGCACAACCCCGATGACAAGCCAAGCAATTGTTTCATACTCTAACTTTTTCAAAACTTTTTCAATCTTCACGCAATACATGAGCGTGAGCCATGGACATAGCACTATGTGGAATAGAAGGGTGGTTGTGGAGAAGACAAAAAGAGGGGAAGATAGTCTCACATCAACTAGGCGTATCAACGGGCTATGGAGATGCCCATCAATAGATATCAATGTGAGTGAGTAGGGATTGCCATGCAACGGATGCACTAGAGCTATAAGTATATGAAAGCTCATCAAAAGAAACTAAGTGGGTGTGCATCCAACTCGCTTGCTCACGAAGACCTAGGGCAATTTGAGGAAGCCCATCATTGGAATATACAAGCCAAGTTCTATAATGAAAAATTCCCACTAGTATATGAAAGTGACATAACGAGAGACTCTCTATCATGAAGATCATGGTGCTACTTTGAAGCACAAGTGTGGTAAAAGGACAGTAACATTGTCCCTTCTCTCTTTTTCTCTCATTTTTTATTTGGGCCTTTTCTCTTTTTTTGTGGCCTCTTTTTTTTCGTCCGGAGTCTCATCCCGACTTATGGGGGAATCATAGTCTCCATCATCCTTTCCTCACTTGGGACAATGCTCTAGAAAATGATAATCATCACACTTTTATTTTTCTTACAACTCAACAATTACAACTCGATACTTAGAACAAATATGACTCTATATGAATGCCTCCGGCGGTGTACTGGGATATGCAATGAATCAAGAGTGACATGTATGAAAGAATTATGAATGGTGGCTTTGCCACAAATACGATGTCAACTACATGATCATGCTAGCAATATGACAATGATGGAGCGTGTCATAATAAACGGAACGGTGGAAAGTTGCATGGCAATATATCTCGGAATGGCTATGGTAATGCCATGATAGGTAGGTATGGTGGCTGTTTTGAGGAAGATATATGGTGGGTGTATGATACCGGTGAAAGGTGCGCGGTATTAGAGAGGCTAGCAATGGTGGAAGGATGGGAAAAGTGCATATAATCCATGGACTCAACATTAGTCATAAAGAACTCATATACTTATTGCAAAAATCTAGAAGTTATCAAGGCAAAGTATTACGCGCATGCTCCTAGGGGGATAGATTGGTAGGAAAAGACCATTGCTCGTCCCCGACCGCCACTCATAAGGAAGACAATCAATAAATAAATTATGCTCCGACTTCATCACATAACGGTTCACCATACGTGCATGCTACGGGAATCACAAACTTTAACA
Source organism: Triticum urartu (assembly GCF_003073215.2). Lineage (NCBI taxonomy): Eukaryota > Viridiplantae > Streptophyta > Magnoliopsida > Poales > Poaceae > Triticum > Triticum urartu. The sequence goes on from NC_053027.1 coordinate 296,847,891, forward strand.
CAAGTATTCTTTAAATTCACAACTACTAAACTAGCATAACTCTAATATTATCACCTCCATATCTCAAAACAATTATCATGCTTCAATCTTCTCTTAGTATTCAACGCACTCCAAAAGAGAATTTCACATATCTTGAACACCAAGCATATTTATATTAAGCAAATTACCATGCTATTAAGACTCTCAAAATAATTTAAGTGAAGCATGAGAGATCAATAGTTTCTTTAAAACAAACCACCACCGTGCTCTAAAAGATATAAGTGAAGCACTTAGAGCAAAATTTCAACGCTCAAAAGATATAAGTGAAGCACGTAGAGCAAAACTACATAGCTCAAAAGATATAAGTGAAGCACATAGAGTATTCTATCAAATTTTAATTCATAGATGACTCTCTCAAAAGGTGTGCACAGCAAGGATGATTGTGGCACACTAACAAACAAAGACTCAAATAATACAAGATGCTTCCAAGCAAAACACATATCATGTTGGTGAATAAAAATATAGCTCCAAGTAAATTACCGATGGAAGTGGACGAAAGAGGGGATGCCTTCCGGGGCATCCCCAAGCTTTGACTTTTTGGTGTCCTTGGATTATCTTGGGGGTGCCATGGGCTTCCCCAAGCTTAGGCTCTTGCCACTCCTTGTTCCATAATCCATCAAAAGAACTCACCCAAAACTTGAAAACTTCACAACACAAAACTCAATAGAAATCTCGTGAGCTCCGTTAGAGAAAGAAAACAAAAGACCACTTCAAGGTACTGTAATGAACTCATTCTTTATTTATTTTGGTGTTAAACCTACTGTATTCCAACTTCTCTATGTATTATAAACTATTTTACTAACCATAGATTCATCAAAATAAGCAAACAACACACGAAAAACAGAATCTGTCAAAAACAGAACAGTCTGTAGTAATCTGTAACTAACGCAAACTTCTGGAACTCCAAAAAATCTAACAAAATTAGAAGACCTAGATAATTTGTTTATTGATCAGCAGCAATTGGAATCAGTATTTTATCACGTTCTGATGATTTTTAGTAATTCGGGCACTGAACGCAAAGTTTCTGGAAATTACAGCAAGATCAAATAACTATCATCCAAGAAGATCCAATAGGTCTAGCTTGGCACAAACACTAATTAAAACACAAAACCACATCCAAATAGAGGGTAGATGGGTTATTTATTCCCAAACAGAAGAAAAACACATAAAACAAAAAAATAAAATTGGGTTGCCTCCCAATAAGCGCTATTGTTTAACGCCCCTAGCTAGGCATAAAAGCGAGGATAGATCTAGGTGTTGCCATCTTTGGAAGGCAATTCTTCAATGAGGCATCTACCTTTCTTAGAGATCTCTTTATTTTTAGTAATTATCAAACTTTTAGGCACAAGATCGAAAAATTCATTTGTAGCAAATGGTTCTTTAATGAAATCAAAAACATCGGGATGAATACTTATAGATTTAAGATTCGCAGTTTCCTTACTAGATGATTCACCCTTATTCTTAGGAACATACATAAGCTTAGCAATTTTAGTGGGAGGACTAGGAGTATTCTTTGCGGAAGAAAAAGTGGTTCCCAAATTGGTAATGATACCCTCAAGTTTAACGATTCTAGAGGAATCTAGATTTATTTTCTCATCTACCATGGGTTCCTTCTCCTTAATATTTTTCAAAGTCATTCCTACCTTAGACCCATATTGAGTGATTTGATTATGAATCTTTTTATCTAGATTTTCAATTGATTCAATAGTAGCAACTTTGTTTTCAATAATTTCAAGCCTTTGCATAACATGCTCCAAAGTTAATACAGTTCCATTAACCAAAAGAGGTGGTGAGCCAAATAAGTCTATCGTAGCATTATAAGAATCAAAAGTATGGCTACCCAAGAAATTCCCTCCGGTAATGGTATCAAGGATATATCTATACCAAGGACTAGCACCCACATAAATATTACGAAGAAGAACTGAAGTAGATTGCTTCCTGGTAGCTCTGTTTTGAGCATTGCAAATTCTATACCAAGCATCTTTCAGATTTCCCCTCCCTTTGTTTAAAATTTAGAACTTCGTTCTCGGGAGATAACGGAGAAGATATAAGACTAGCCATGATGACAAGACAAGCGAGAAAAAGGCAAACGGAGAAGGATAAGGGGAAGGAGAAAGAGAGGGTGAATAAAACGGCAAGGGTGAAGTGGGGGAGAGGAAAACGAGAGGTAAATGGAAACTAATGTAATGCGGGAGATAGGGATTGTGATGGGTACTTGGTATGTTGACTTTTTGCGTAGACTCCCCGGCAACGGCGCCAAAAATCCTTCTTGCTACCTCTTGAGCTTGCGTTGGTTTTCCCCGAAGAGGAAAGGATGATGCAGCAGAGCAGCGTAAGTATTTCCCTCAATTTTTGAGAACCAAGGTATCAATCCAGTAGGAGGCCACGCGCAAGTCCCTCGTACCTACACAACACAAAGAGCTCAACGCAACCAACACGATTAGGGGTTGTCAATCCCTTCACGGTCACTTACGGAAGTGAGATCCGATAGATAATATTTTTGGTATTTTTGATATAAAGATGCAAAGTGAAAAGTAAAAGGCAAAGTAAAAACAAAGCAAGATTAAAGTGATGGAGATTGATATGATGAGAATAGACCCGGGGGACATAGGTTTCACTAGTGGCTTCTCTCAAGAGCATAAGTTTTCTACGGTGGGTGAACAAATTACTGTTGAGCAATTGACAGAATTGAGCATAGTTATGAGAATATCTAGGCATGATCATGTATATAGGCATCACGTCCGTGACAAGTAGATCGAAACGATTCTGCATCTACTACTATTACTCCACTCATCGACCGCTATCCAACATGCATCTAGAGTAATAAGTTAAAAACAGAGTAACACTTTAAGCAAGATGACATGATGTAGAGAGATAGATTCATGCAATATGAAATAAACCCCATCTTGTTATCCTCGATGGCAACGATACAATACGTGTCTTGCTGCCCCTTCTGTCACTGGGAAAGAACACTGCAAGATCGAACCCAAAGCTAAGCACTTCTCCCATGGCAAGAACTACCAATCTAGTTGGCCAAACCAAACGGATAATTCAAAGAGACTTGCAAAGATAACCAATCATACATAAAACAATTCAGAGAAGATTCAAATATTGTTCATAGATAGACTTGATCATAAACCCACAATTCATCGGTCTCAACAAACACACCGCAAAATAAGAAGATTACATCGAATAGATCTCCACAAGAGAGGGGGAGAACATTGTATTGAGATCCAAAAAGAGAGAAGAAGCCATCTAGCTAATAACGATGGACACGAAGGTCTGAGGTAAACTACTCACACTTCATCGGAGGGGCTATGATGATGTAGAAGCCCTCCGTGATGACGGTCCTCTCCGACGAAGCTCCGGAACAGGCCCCAAGATGGGATCTCGTGGATACAGAAAGTTGCGGCGGTGGAATTAGGTTTTTGGCTCCTGTTCTGATCGTTTGGGGGTACGTGGGTATATATAGGAGGAAGGAGTACGTTAGTGGAGCACCGAGGGGCCCACGAGGTAGGGGGCGCGCCCTGTATGGGGGGGGGCGCCCCCTACGCTCGTGACCGCCTCCGGTACTTCTTGGAGTAGGGTCCAAGTCTCCTGAGTCTTATCCGAGAAGAAAATCACGTTCCAAAAAGGATTTTTCTGTTTGGACTCCGTTTGATATTCCGTTTCTTCGAAACACTGAAATAGGCAAAAAACAACAATTCTGGGCTGGGCCTCCGGTTAATAGGTTAGTCCCAAAAATAATATAAAAGTGGAAAATAAAGCCCAATATAGTCCAAAACAGTAGATAATATAGCATGGAGCAATCAAAAATTATAGATACGTTGGAGATGTATCACTGCCCATAATGAGTTGTGTAGATGACAATGTCTGAATATTTTTCCTTTGCAGTGGTTGCCAAAGCAGTTTACTCAAGATTACCTCTCAATCTACATGATTGGTGGGCATGCAGAGGTTAAAGTCTTTCTACGAGAACACGATGATTATCTAGTGATGTCTACTACACAACCTTCTTCTTGTAGACGTTGTCGGGCCTCCTGACAACCCACAAGTGTAGGGGATCGCAACAGTTTTCGAGGGTAGAGTATTCAACCCAAATTTATTGATTCGACACAAGGGGAGCCAATGAATATTCTCAAGTATTAGTAGTTGAGTTGTCAATTCAACCACACCTGGATAACTTAGTATCTGCAGCAAAGTATTTAGTAGCAAAGTTATATGATAGTAATGGTAACGGTAACAAAAGTAACGGTAGCAAAAGTAATATTTTTGGTGTTTTGTAGTGATTGTAACAGTAGCAACGGAAAATTAAATAAACGAAGAATCAATATATGAAAAGCTCATAGGCATTCGATCGGTGATGAGAATTATGCCGGATGCGGTTCATCATGTAACAATCATAACAGAGGGTGACACAGAACTAGCTCCAATTCATCAATGTAATGTAGGCATGTATTCCGAATATAGTCATACATGCTTATGGAAAAGAACTTGCATGACATCTTTTGTCCTACCCTCCCGTGGCAGCGGGGTCCTAAGGGATATTAAGGCCTCCTTTTAATAGAGTACCGGAACAAAGAATTAGCACATAGTGAATACATGAACTCCTCAAACTACAGTGATCACCGGGAGTGGTCCCGATTATTGTCACTTCGGGGTTGCCGGATCATAACACATAGTAGATGACTATAGACTTGCAAGATAGGATCAAGAACTCACATATATTCATGGAAACATAATAGGTTCAGATCTGAAATCATGGCACTCGGGCCCTAGTGACAAGCATTAAGCATAGCAAAGTCATAGCAACATCAATCTCAGAACATAGTGGATACCAGGGATCAAACCCTAACAAAACTAACTCGATTACATGATAGATCTCATCCAACCCATCACCGTCCAGCAAGCCTACGATGGAATTACTCACGCACGGCGGTGAGCATCATGAAATTGGTGATGGAGGATGGTTGATGATGACGAAGGCGACGAATCCCCCTCTCCGGAGCCCCGAACGGACTCCAGATCAGCCCTCCCGAGAGGTTTTAGGGCTTGGTGGCGGCTCCGTATCGTAAAACATGATGAATCCTTCTCCCTTATTTTTTCTCCCCGAAAGCAAATATATAGAGTTGGAGTTGAGGTCGGAGGAGCTCCAGGGGGCCCACGAGGTAGGGGGGCGCGCCCAGGGGGGCAGGCACGCCCCCACCCTCGTGGCTAGGGTGTGGGCCCCCTGGTCTTCATCTTTTGCAAGGATTTTTTATTATTTCCAAAAAGATGTTCCATGAAGTTTCAGGTCATTCCGAGAACTTTTGTTTCTGCACATAAATAACACCATGGTAATTCTGCTGAAAACAGCATCAGTCCGGGTTAGTTCCATTCAAATCATGCAAGTTAGAGTCCAAAACAAGGGCAAAAGTGTTTGGAAAAGTAGATATGACGGAGACGTATCAACTCCCCCAAGCTTAAACCTTTGCTTGTCCTCAAGCAACTCAGTTGATAAACTGAAAGTGATAAAGAAAAACTTTTACAAACTCTATTTGCTCTTGTTGTTGTAAATATGTAAAGCCAGCATTCAAGTTTTCAGCAAAGATTATGAACTAACCATATTCACAATAACTCTCAGGTCTCATGTTTACTCATATCAATGGCATAATCAACTAGCGAGCAATAATAATAAACCTCGGATGACAACACTTTCTCAAAACAATCATAATATGATATAACAAGATGGTATCTCGCTAGCCCTTTCTGAGACTACAAAACATAAATGCAGAGCACCTTTAAAGATCAATGACTGACTAGACATTGTAATTCATGGTAAAAGAGATCCAGTCAAGTCATACTCAATGTAAACTAACAGTAATGAATGCAAACGACAGTGGTGCTCTCCAACCGGTGCTTTTTAATAAGAGGATGATGACTCAACATAAAAGAAATAGATAGGCCCTTCACAGAGGGAAGTAGGGATTTGTAGAGGTGCCAGAGCTCGGTTTTAAAATAGAGATGAATAATATTTTGAGAGGTATACTTTCATTGTCAACATAACAACCAAGAGATGGCGATATCTTCCATGCTACACACATTATAGGCGATTCCCAAACAGAATGGTAAAGTTTATACTCCCCCTCCACCAACAAGCATCAATCCCTAGCTTGCTCGAAACAACGAGTGCCTCCAACTAGCAAGAGTCCCAGGGGGATTTTTGTTTGCAATTATTTTGATATAGTTTGCATAAAGCATGGAACTGGGCATCCCAGTGACCAGCCATTTTCTCGTGAGTGAGGAGCGGAGTCCACTCCTCTTGAGAATAACCCGCCTAACATGGAAGATACGAACAACCATAGTTGATACATGAGCTATTCGAGCATACAAAACAGAATGTTTATTTGAAGGTTTAGAGTTTGGCACATACAAATTTACTTGGAACGGCAGGTAGATACCGTATATAGGTAGGTATGGTGGACTCATATGGAACAACTTTGGGGTTTATGGGATTGGATGCACAAGCAGTATTCCCGCTTAGTACAAGTGAAGGCTAGCAAAAGACTGGGAAGCGACTAGCTAGAGAGCGACAACAGTCATGAACATGCATTAAAATTAATCAACACCGAATGCAAGCATGAGTAGGATATAATGCACCATGAACATAAATATCATAGAGGCTATGATGATTTTGTTTCAACTACATGCGTGAACATGTGCCAAGTCAAGCCACTCGAATCGTTCAAAAGAGGATAACATCCTATCATACCACATCACAACCATTTTAATAGCATGTTGGCATGCAAGGTAAACCATTATAAGCTCCTAGCTAATTAAGCATGGCATAAGCAACTATGATCTCTAGTTGCCATTGCAAACATGTTCATAATAGGCTGAATCAGGAACGATGAACTAATCATATTTACAAAAACAAGAGAGGTCGAGTTCATACCAACTTTTCTCATCTCAATCAGTACATCATATATCATCATAATTTCCTTTCACTTGCACGACCGAACGATGTGGATAATAATAATAGTGCACGTGCATTGGACTAAGCTGGAATCTGCAAGCATTCAATAAACATGAGAAGACAAGGCAATATGGGCTCTTTTGTCAGATCAACAATAATGCAAATAGGAGCCACTTCAACAATTTAATCATGGTCTTTGAGGGAGTCCTGGATTAGGGGGTCTCCGGACAGCCGGACTATATCCTTTGGCCGGACTGTTGGACTATGAAGATACAAGATTGAAGACTTCGTCCCGTGTCCGGATGGGACTTTCCTTGGCGTGGAAGGCAAGCTAGGCAATACAAATATGTATATCTCCTCCTTTGTAACCGACCTTGTGTAACCCTAGCCCCCTCCGGTGTCTATATAAACCGGAGGGTTTTAGTCCATAGGACAACATACAATCATACCATAGGCTAGCTTCTAGGGTTTAGCCTCTCTGATCTTGTGGTAGATCAACTCTTGTACTACTCATATTATCAAGAATAATCAAGCAGGACGTTGGGTTTTACCTCCATCAAGAGGGCCCGAACCTGGGTAAAACATCGTGTCCCCTGCCTCCTGTTACCATCCGCCTTAGACGCACAGTTCGGGACCCCCTACCCGAGATCCACCAGTTTTGACACCGACATTGGTGCTTTCAATGAGAGTTCCACTGTGCCATCGCCGTAAGGAAGGATGCCTCGTCTCGTTGTTAAAAACAACATTATCGTTGGGGGAGCCCTGGCTGTCGGCCAAACTCTCCGGTTTGGCAGTTTCATCATGACCGCCCGTTCGGCCGCTGCACCGACGATGACTTCTCGGGTCATCAAAAATAGCCTCCACGTCGGCTTGGAATTTGCTGAGCAGATGGATCCAATGGAGCTCTCTTCCCTAAACGAGATCTTGGATCGTATCGCCGCCTTGGGAGTCACTACAGACTATGATCGGATTGGTCTTAAACCTGATCAAAGGGAGATTAACTCTCCACCGATCACCCATGATATTGCGGTGGTGTAGGAAAAATGCGGCGATTCTTCCTCTATCTTGAGGACTAACTATGTCCGGATTCCTGAACTCTCCGAGCTGGATACCCGTTTACGGGAGGACATCACCCAAGCCCTGAACCTAGAGTCAGGCAGCGGGCCAGACTTATCGGGAAACACTCCGGAATCTGAACTTCCAAGATTGGAAACTCCTCGGCCCCTGGGTCTTAGATCAGGTAGGGGTTCGGACTCAAATCCACCCACCCACCCAGACATAAATGATCTTTCCCACATCAGGCAAGAGCCCCATGAAACAGTACATCATTATTGGGCCAGATTCCTCCTTGTGATGAACAAGGTTAAGGACTGCCGCGAGGAAGACGCAGTCTCATTTTTCTGCAATAATTGCACGGACAAGGGAATCCTTAACGCCTTAAGTCGCCGTGACATATCACGCTTCGCTGACTTGGCGTCCATAGTACGAAAGTACTGTGCGATGGAAAGCGCCTGGAAAACCGAAACGAAATTTTGGGATAATTCGGCTCGGAATATACACCCAGTCCGAAGTAAAAGGGTGCACTGTCATAAGACACCCGAGTTAGTTACAAAGAAACAAAAACCCTCTACAGGGCATGGAACCGTATTGGAGGGATGGCTTAACAGACCCTGCAAAATTCATAGTACAGCGGATACCATACAAACACACATCCTTAGAGCATGTTGGATACTCTGGCAGGTGGCCAAAAGTGGTGAGGATCTTCTCATCCCAAATGCCACAGAGCACCATCCCGTGGATAACAATACGGTATTAATAGTCTTTGAAACCTTCGCATAAAATAATAGGCGCAAGCGAACACTCCGCAGCCTCGCCGAAATCTTCCACGTGGCAACAATGAATCCATGGAGTGACACGGCTATTACCTTCAATGCCAGTGACGAACCTAAATTCCGAACAGCCCGAGCACCAGCTTCACTGGTCCTCAGTCCAATTGTGGACGGCTTTCGACTCACCAAAGTACTCATGGACGGCGGCAGTGGATTGAACCTCATCTATGAGGAAACTCTTCATAAAATGGAAATAGACTGGAATCGCATTGAGCAAACCAGCACAACCTTCAGAGGAATCATCCCCAGTCGGGAAGCACGTTGTGCTGGGAAAATCACACTAGATGTGGTATTCGGCACGCGGGAGAACTATAGGTCCAAAGAAATTACATTCCAAGTGGCCCCGTTCAGTAGTGGATACCACGCCCTTTTAGGACGGGAGGCGTTCATGATCTTCCAAGCCATACCCCATTATGGGTACATGAAGCTCAAAATGCCCGGGCCCAACGGAATCACCACTCTCGCTAGTGATCCGGACACAGCACTCCGCACCGAAAACAATACAGCCGCATTGGCCCTCGAGGCATTATCCGAAGCCCTTTCGGCCGAGGAATTAACTGCGCTACACTCCACAGTGGACAGGGACGACGTGATACTTGACAAGAGATCCAAGTCCACCTCTTTTAAACCAGCGGATGAAATAGTCAAATTCCAAGTCCACCCAAGGACCCTACAAAAACAGCCTCCATCGGGGCACAGTTAAACCCTGCGGTGTACGCCGCACTACGAGAGTTCCTGCGCGAGAATTGGGACATATTCGCCTGGCACCCCTCAGACATGCCAGGAATCCCACGCAGGCTGGCCGAGCATAGCCTCAATATTCTAAAGGGATTCAAGCCGATCAAGCAGACTCTTCGGCGTTTCTCTGAACCTAAGAGACAAGCTATGGGAGAGGAACTAGCCAAGTTATTGGAGGCTGGATTCATTAGAGAAATAAAACACCCGGACTGGCTAGCAAACCTGGTGATGGTACCAAAGAAGGACAAATCCTGGCACCTATGTGTCTATTTCAAGGACCTCAACAAGGCTTGCCCAAAGGATCCCTCCCCCTCCCCCGCATTGATCAAATTATTGATGCTACCGCAGGACACGAGTCATTGTGTTTCCTCGACGCATACTCCAGCTACCACCAAATCAAGATGGCGGAGTCCGACCAAGCCGCAACGGCATTTATCACACCATACGGCCCCTTCTGTTTCAACACAATGCCTTTTGGGCTCAAAAATGCCGGTGCAACATATCAGCGCATGATTCAGACATGTCCGGAGAAATAGATTGGCAAAACAGTAGAGGCATACGTAGATGATGTGGTCGTCAAAACCAAACACGTTGACTTTCTAATAGACGACTTGAGGCTCACATTCGACAACCTCCGAACATACGACATCAAGCTCAATCCGGAAAAATGCGTTTTCGGCGTACCAGCCGGAAAGCTCCTGGGCTTCATTGTCTCTAGTATAGGAATTGAAGCTAATCCGGCCAAAATCCAACCTCTGTCACAGTTTGCTATCCCAACGGACCTCAAACACATCCAGAAATTAACTGGATGTGTGGCGGCTCTAAGCCGCTTTATCTCCCGTTTAGGAGAAAAGGCATTACCCCTTTATCGCCTCCTTCGACGCACCGAACACTTCGAGTGGATGGACGCTGCCACAGCCGGGTTGGAACAAATAAAAGCCATACTGGCAACCAACCCAATCATGGACGCGCCAAACATCGGCGAACCAATGCTGTTGTACATTGTGGCAACTCATCAGGTTGTAAGCGCAGTGCTCGTCGTCGAACGAGAAGTGGACGGACATAATTTCCCTTCTTCAAAGGCCGGTATATTATGTACCCACTATCCTCACTCCATGCAAATCACGGTACCCACATTATCAAAAGATAGCCTATGCAGTATTCATGGCATCCCGGAAGCTGCGACACTACTTTCAAGAGTGTTCGATTATAGTAGCCTCGGAAGTACCACTTAATGATATTATAAACAACCGCGACGCCACGGGCCGGATTGCCAAATGGGCCATTGAGCTCCTCCCGTTCGACATAACATACAAACCTTGGCGAGCCATTAAATCGCAAGTATTGGTCGACTTTGTCGCCGAATGGACGGAAGCCGAACTCCCTAAAGAGTACGGCGCATACTCCAATTGGATCATGCACTTCGACGGCTCCAAAATGCTGGCTGGTCTGGGGGCTGGCGTTGTCCTGACGTACCCAACCAGAGATACAGTTCAATATGTACTGCAGATACTGTATACAGACTCCAACAACACAGCCGAATACGAAGACCTATTACATGGTCTTCGGATGGCAGTTTCCATGGGCATTCAACGCCTGGAGGTGCGTGGGGATTCGAACCTCGCAATATTCCAAATAAATGGAGACTTCGATGCCAAGGATCCGAAGATGGCGGCCTATCGAAACGCCGTCCTAAAGACGTCAGCTCGGTTCGAGGGGCTCGAATTTCACCATGTGGCTCGAGAAAACAATCAGGCGGCGGATATCCTCGCCCGCATCAGTGCAAAACGCAATGCGGTCCCCCCCAACATCTTTTTGGAGAGCTTGTTTAAGCCATCCGTGGTATGGGAAGGGGACACCGGTAACAATAGTCCAGACCCGGCCAAAATGCCCGATACCGAACACTTGGACATAATCGGAGGCTCTGCCACCGAAATAACACCTTCAGCCCACGTAATAATGGCCATCATCGCCCCGTGGACAGAACCATTCCTGGCCTACCTAACTAGGCAGGAACTTCCCGAGGACCAAAATGAGGCACGCTGCATAGTGCCGCGATCCAAAGCCTACAGGGTCCACGAGGGAGAGCTGTATAAAAAAGCACTACCGGAGTCCTTCAAAGGTGCATCTCCGAAGAGGAAGGGCGGAAGCTTTTGGCAGAAATTCACGCCGGACTCGGCGGCCACCACGCCGCAGCCCGGGCCCTTGTAAGCAAGGCCTTCTGTACATGTTTTTATTGGTCGACGGCCCGGGCAGACGCACAGGACTTGGTCCAACGCCGCGTCGGTTGCCAGCTTTTTGCAAACCAAAGCCACATGCCACCCACTACCCTCCAAACAATCCCCATTACCTGGCCCTTCACAGTCTGGGGGCTTGACATGGTTGGACCCCTTAAAGGGGGAACCCATAAGAAAAAAAATACTTACTGGTCATGGTGGATAAATTCACCAAATGGATAGAAGCCAAACCTGTTAAAACAGCCGAATCCGGACCGGTGATAGACTTCATATCCGGGGTTGTACACCGTTATGGCATCCCCCACAGCATCATCATTGACAACGGCACGAACTTCACGACCGACGAGGTAAAACTCTGGTGCAGCAACATGGGCATCAAGCTCGATTATGCTTCCGTCTATCACCCACAAACCAACGGCCAAGTTGAGCGAGCAAATGGTCTTATCATGAGCGGCATCAAACCCAGATTAGTGCGGTCCTTAAAGGAGTCTAACACGCAGTGGGTAGAGGAGCTCGACTCCGTACTCTGGGGGCTGCAGACCACGCCGAATCGTACTACCGGATATACACCCTTCTTTATGGTGTACGGCGCAGAGGCAGTTCTGCCCTGCGACATAATTCATGACTCACCTCGAGTGCGCATGTACGAAGAAAGAGAAGCCGAGCTCGACCGGCAGGACAGTCTGGACACCCTGGAGGAGGAGCGCGATGTGGCAAAAGCCAGTTCCGCATTCTATCAGCAACAGGCTCGCAGATACCAAAGCAGAGAAGTACGGGCCAAAACTTATAATGTTGGCGAGTTAGTTCTATGCCTGCCGGAGAAGAAAAAGACCAAGCTCGAGCCCAAATGGGAAGGTCCCTTCATTATTGACCAAGTTCTGACCGGTGGAGCGTACCGTCTGCGGGATGCATCGAATAATCGACTTGAGCCGAACCCATGGAACGCAGCCAGGCTCCGAAGATTCTACGCCTAGCGCTGGACTCTATGTTCGTCTCCTTCCCCTGTCCATTTTTTGCACATACATTATCTGTCTTTTTTCTCTTTCTTTCTTTTATTCTTTCTCGAGGCCTTCAAGGGCCAACTTGTGCCTCGCTTGCACACTATAGACGCGCTAACCGCGCTCATTATACCTGGGGGCTTCTTACATAGAAGCTTAATTATTTATCTGGGCTTCATGCCCCGCACATGTGTTATTCTTCCGCATGTACCTTTTCTTCGCCATTATATGCATCGATATGACTTAAGTTTTGGCCAAGCTAGGTTGCCTGGCTCTTGTATTTATGCCCTACGTTCCCGTTAATTCGGCTAGGGCATAAGGGGAGAACCTCTGCGATTGTTACTGCCGGGTCAGCCGGATGTGTACCTCAGACTGGGTGAAGCCGAAAGCTAGCGTTCTTAAGGGAATATTCGGTCAGTGAACAAAAGATGATTTTTATTCATTTTCCATATATGCCCCAGATGTTTTTGCCTGCGTCTCCTCTCGCAGTCCAGACATGCACTTTAGGGCATGCGTACCCAGGGAAAGGAACCCCTAACGGAACTATTGTCCCTGGAAGATGTTTCTTACTACCCATGTAATATAACATAACTAGTTGGGTACTTGTCTATTCAAGCACTAATGACCCCTACGCCTGGTTTCCATGCATACCCCGGTTCTTATATAACTGAGCGGGTATTCGGACACACTCCGGACTATCGAGTCCCAAGGTTGAAGCGAAAAGGTCCGCCTTGACAAATGATTTACAATCCGGCTAGAAGGCATTATACATGTCACTTTAATTACATAGTCATGTAGACTGATTAAATTCCTCTTCTATACCATCCAACAGGCTGTCTAGCCTACAATCTTGTTGGGAATACTTTGCGGCTAATTCTACTTTCCCATACACTAAGCTAACGGGGATCTCTTTCCCATTGGGCCCCATAGGTCCGACCTCGGCCATGTGGTTTGGGTCAGTCTTGGTATATCGCGTCTTCACCATGGCCCAGGCTTCCCTGGCACCTTGACGGAAGGCCGATATCTTCCATAATCGGAAGCGCCGCCGTGCTCCCTTGAGCCTCTCCGCAAGCTCTCCAATGCCTTCTGGCAGGGAGACGGATGGCCACAAGGCCTGGGCAATACCTTGCATCACCTGCTGAACTTGTTCGTGCAGTTGTGAAAGCTCGAGTAGAAGATCACCCGCAGACCCCGGGCATCTCCTCCGCGGGATGACCCGTCAGCATACCTGCAGACATAACTCTATTAGCCGGCTTCTCCGCCGCCCCCTTTTAAGGGTTCGTTCGAGCACTTACTGAAAATGCCGCGTAGAAGCCGCTTATTCTCCTTCTCGGAGTCCGCAAGCTGGGCTCGAACATCTTTCAGTTCCACGCTCAGCTTGGTATTGGCGTCTTGGAGATTGTTTTTCTCCCGCCTGACCTCAATCAGCATGCGTTCGCCAGCCTTTAGCTGTCATACGACATGCTGGTCCTCCGAATTCTCTCCGGATTCATCTGCAACATTGTTAGATCTGCAGCCATGCCGCATGCTATATGGTACCCATCATTCTTTCAAACAAGTGTTACCAGCTGGGGAATTTTTAGGTCCCTTCAATGCGGCAACGACGGCCCGAAGTTGGGTCTTGCATTCCTCCAGCTCCTATGACAGTCGAGTATTCTTCTCTATAAGAACCTGCACAATAGATGATCCTTAAATCAGTTCTGCGAACTGTTTCAAGTCTCAGGGGCTACTGATACACATAATCGTCAGATTTGCTTACCCGTACATCCCTTACATACTGGTCCGTGGCTCTGGCTAGACCATTTGAGCAGCACGGAGGTACGCGTCTCCAGAATTGAAGGCATCAAATGCCTCTGGTGAGAAGCAAGCGTCACGGAGTACGGCCCGACGACGCCTATGATTCATGGCGCTTCCACTTCTGAATTTGTAGCGGATAGTCTATCCGCATCCTCTGTAGGGGGAGTATCCGGCGTCCGCCCCATGTTGGCTTCTGCCTCTATGTCCGGTCCTGGAGCCCGACTGGTGGAAGCATGATCGGCAGCCTCGCCGGACATATTCCGGCGAGCGTTTTTTCTGTTAAAGAAACATGGACGTCATTACATTTTGAGAAAGACGACAACCACGGAGCAGGGTTTTTGTCATACCTCTACGCCGGCGTCTCCGTCCTGACCACCTTCCTTTTTGGCCTACCCTGCCTCGGTGCCTCTTGTTGGCGAGTCACTGCGGGTTTGGCACGGCGTCCTGAATGCCTTCCCTGTAAAACACCATATGTATATGGTAGGTGAAGTATCTAAAAGGGGATCCTAGTTTTTGGAGTTGGGATATTGGTTTTTCTTACGAGCGACGCAGGGAGCAGTCCGGGATAGTCGACCGTAATGGCCACCATGGCATCATCACAGCTCATTTGATAGAACTGCCGGTCTATCAGCTCCACGAATATGTCCGGATCTTCTTCGAGTCTGGGACCGAGGGCCCGGTCGGGGTCCTCTGGTTGTGGGGACAGGCTGTTGACCTACCTTATGGCTTTTCGCAGTTCCTGCCGTAAAATGGCAAGGTGAGTACCTACGATAAAGAATGTGGGAAGAATGGGAGTAAGGAGATATAACTCACCCAGCTTGGAGGGTTGTACATGGAGAATCCATCCCGTGGCTTGATGCGGATTACGTACCACTCTGAAGTAGTATGCATCCTTGTCATCCCACGAGGTTTGGTAGTGACTTGATCTGAAGTTTCATGATCACTATCATAAGCTTCCACTTCAATTGGTGTAGGTGCCACAGGAACAACTTCCTGTGCCCTGCCACACACTAGTTGAAGAGACGGTTCAATAACCTCATCAAGTCTCCACCATCCTCCCACTCAATTCTTTCGAGAGAAACTTTTCCTCGAGAAAGGACCCGATTCTAGAAACAATCCCTTATTGCTTTCGATCTGAGACATGAGGTATACCCAACTGTTTTGGGTGTCCTATGAAGATGCATTTATCCGCTTTGGGTTTGAGCTTATCAGCCTGAAACCTTTTCACATAAGCGTCGCAGCCCCCAAACTTTTAAGAAATGACAGCTTAGGTTTCTGTAAACCATAGTTCATATGGTGTCATCTCATCGGAATTACGTGGTTCCCTATTAAAGTGAATGTGGTTGTCTTTAATGCCTAACCCATAAACTATCGTGGTAATTCGATAAGAGACATCATGGTATGCATCATATCCAATGGGGTGCAGTTATGATGTTCGGACACACCATCACACTATGGTGTTCCAGGATGTATCAGTTGTGAAACAATTTCCACAATGTCTTAATTCTGTGCCAAACTCGTAATTCAGATATTCATCTCTATGATCATATCAAAGATACTTTATCCTCTTGTCACGACGATCTTTCAACTTCACCCTGAAATTACTTGAACCTTTCAATAATTCAGACTCGTGATTCATCAAGTAAATATACTCAACATCTACTCAAATCATCTGTGAAGTAAGAACATAACGATATCCACTACACGCCTCAACACTCATTGGACTGCACACATCAAAATGTATTACTTCCAACAAGTTGCTTTCTATTTCCATTTTACTGAAAATGAGGCTTTCAGTCATCTTGCCCATGTGGTATGATTTGCATGTCTCAAGTGATTCAAGATCAAGTGAGTCCAAACGGTCCATTTGCATGGAGTTTCTTCATGCATATACACCAATAGACATGGTTCGCATGTCTCAAACTTTTCAAAAACGAGTGAGCCCAAGGATCCATCAACATGGAGCTTCTTCATGCGTTTTATACCGATATGACTTACGAGGTAGTGCCACAAGTAGGTGGTACTACCATTACTATCTTATATCTTTTGGCATGAACATGTGTATCACTACGATCGAGATTTCAACAAACAATTCATTTCAAGTGTAAGACCATTGAAGGTATTATTCAAATAAACAGAGTAACCATTATTCTCCTTAAATGAATAACCGTATTGCGATAGACATAATCCAATCATGTCTATGCTCAACGCAAACACCAATCTCGATGGTAGAGGGAGCGTGCGATGCTTGATTATATCAACATTGGAAACACTTCCAACACATATCGTCAGCTCACCTTTAGCTAGTCTCGGTTTATTCCGTAGCCTTTTGTTTCGAGTTACTAACACTCAGCAACCGAACCGGTATCTAATACCCTGGTGCTACTAGGAGTACTAGTAAATTACACATTAACACAATGTATATCCAATATACTTCTATCGACTTTGCCAGCCTTCTCATCTACCAAGTATCTAGGGTAATTCTACTCCAGTGGCTGTTCCCCTTATTACAGAAGCACTCAGTCTCGGGTTTGGGTTCAACCTTGGGTTTCTTCACTAGAGCAGCAGTTGAATTGCCGTTTCATGAAGTATCACTTTGTTCCCTTGCCCTTCTTGAAACTAGTGGTTTCACCAACCATCAACAATTGATGCTCCTTCTTGATTTCTACTTTCACGGTGTCAAACATCGCGAATATCTCAAGGATCATCATATATGTCCCTGATATATCATAGTTCATCACGAAGCTCTAGCAGCTTGGTGGTAATGACTTTGGAGAAACATCACTATCTCATCTGGAAGATCAACTCCCACTCGATTGAAATGATTGTTGTACTTAGACAACCTGAGCACAAGCTCAAAAATTGAGCTTTTCTCCCTTAGTTGCAGGCTAAGAAAATCATCGGAGGTCTTATACCTCTTGACGTGGGCACGAGCCTGAAATCCCAATTTCAGTCCTTGGAACATCTCATATGTTCTGCGATGTTTCAAAAACGTCTTTGGTGCCTCAATTCTAAACCATTTAGCATTACGCACTGAACTATCATGTAGTCATCAAAACGTGTATGTCATATGTTCGCAACATCCACAGACGACGTTCGAGGTTCAGCACACTTAGCGGTGCATTAAGGACATAAGCCTTCTATGAAGCAATGAGGGCAATCCTTAGTTTACGGACCTAGTCCGCATAATTGCTACTATCAACTTTCAACTAAATATTCTCTAGGAACATATCTAAACAGTAGAACTGAAGCGTGAGCTACGACATAATTTTCAAAGATCTCTTGACCATGTTCAGGATAATTAAGTTCATCTTATGAACTCCCACTCAGATAGACATCCCTCTAGTCATCTAAGTGATTACATGATCCGAGTCAACTAGGCCGTGTCCGATCATCACGTGAGACGGACTAGTCAACGTCGGTGAACATCTTCATGTTGATCGTATCTTCTATACGACTCATGCTCGACCTTTCGGTCTTCTGTGTTCCGAGGCCATGTCTATACACATGCTAGGCTCGTCAAGTTAACCCTAAGTGTTTTGCATGTGTAAAACTGTCTTACACCCGTTGTATGTGAACGTAAGGATCTATCACACCCGATCATCACGTGGTGCTTCGAAACGACGAACTTTAGCAACGGTGAACAGTTAGGGGAGAACACATTCTTGAAATTGTAATGAGGGATCATCTTATTTACTACCGTCGTTCTAAGCAAATAAGATGCATAAACATGATAAACATCACATGCAATCAAATAATAGTGACATGATATGGACAATATCATATAGCTCCGTTCATCTCCATCTTGGGGCTCCATGATCATCTTGTCACCGGCATGACACCATGATCTCCATCATCATGATCTCCATCATCGTGTCTTCTTGAAGTTGTCTCGTCATCGACATGCAAGTCGTGATTCCCTTGACAAGAACATGATCAATCTCATACATCACATATATCATTCATCACATCCTTTTGGCCATATCACATCACATAGCATACCCTGCAAAAACAAGTTAGACGTCCTCTAATTGTTGTTTGCATGTTTTACGTGGCTGCTATGGGTTTCTAGCAAGAACGTTTCTTACCTATGCAAAAACCACAACGTGATATGCCAATTGCTATTTACCCTTCGTAAGGACCCTTTTCATCGAATCCGATCCGACTAAAGTGGGAGAGACAGACACCCGCTAGCCACCTTTATGCAACTAGTGCATGTCAGTCGGTGGAACCAGTCTCACGTAAGAGTACGTGTAAGGTCGGTCCGGGCCGCTTCATCCCACGATGCCGCCGAATCAAGATAAGACTAGTAACGGCAAGCATATTGAACAAAATCAACGCCCACAACTACTTTGTGTTCTACTCGTGCATAGTAACTACGCATAGACCTAGCTCATGATGCCACTGTTGGGGAACGTAGCAGAAATTCAAAATTTTCTACGCAACACCAAGATCAATCTATGGAGTCATCTAGCAACGAGGGAGGAGTGGATCTACATACCCTTGTAGATCGCGCGCGGAAGCGTTCAAGAGAACGGGGTTGATGGAGTCGTACTCGTCGTGATCCAAATCACCGATGATCCTAGCGCCGAACGGACGGCACCTCCGCGATCAACACACGTACGGAGCAGCGACGTCTCCTCCTTCTTGATCCAGCAAGGGGGGAGGAGAGGTTGATGGAGATCCAGCAGCACGACGGCGTGGTGGTGGAAGTAGCGGGATTCCAACAGGGCTTCGCCAAGCGCTGCGGGAGGAGGGAGATGTGTCATGGGAGGGAGAGGGAGGTGCCAGGGCTCAGGTATGGTTGCCCTCCCTTCCCCCCACTATATATAGGGCCAAGGGAGAGGGGGAGGGCGCAGCCTTGCCCCTTCCTCCAAGGAAGGGTGTGGCCAAGGGGGGGAGGAGTCCATCCTCCCCAAGGAACCTCGGAGGTGCCTTCCCCCTTTAGGACTCTCCCCTCCTCTTGTCCCTTTGGCGCATGGGCCTCTAGGGGCTGGTGCCCTTGGCCCATGTAGGCCAAGGCGCACCCCCTACAGCCCATGTGGCCCCCCGGGGCAGGTGGCCCCACCCGGTGGACCCCCGGGACCCTTCCGGTGGTCCCGGTACAATACCGGTGACCCCGAAACTTGTCCCGATAGCCAAAATAGCACTTCCTATATATAATTCTTTACCTCCGGACCATTCCGGAACTCCTCGTGACGTCCGGGATCTCATCCGGGACTCCGAACAACTTTCGGGTTACCGCATACTAATATCTCCATAACCCTAGCGTCACCGAACCTTAAGTGTGTAGACCCTACGGGTTCGGGAGACATGCAGACATGACCGAGATGACTCTCCGGTCAATAACCAACAGCGGGATCTAGATAACCATGTTGGCTCCCACATGTTCCACGATGATCTCATCGGATGAACCACGATGTCAAGGACTTAATCAATCCCGTATACAATTCCCTTTGTCTATCGGTACGATACTTGCCCGAGATTCGATCGTCGGTATCCCGATACCTTGTTCAATCTCGTTACCGGCAAGTCTCTTTACTCGTTCCGTAACACATCATCCCGTGATCAACTCCTTGATCACATTGTGCACATTATGATGATGTCCTACTGAGTGGGCCCAGAGATACCTCTCCGTTTACACGGAGTGACAAATCCCAGTCTCGATTCGTGCCAACCCAACAGACACTTTCGGAGATACCTGTAGTGTACCTTTATAGCCACCCAGTTATGTTGTGACGTTTGGCACACCCAAAGCACTCCTACGGTATCCGGGAGTTGCACAATCTCATGGTCTAAGGAAATGATACTTGACATTAGAAAAGCTTTAGCGTACGAACTACATGATCTTTGTGCTAGGCTTAGGATTGGGTCTTGTCTATCACATCATTCTCCTAATGATGTGATCCCGTTATCAATGACATCCAATGTCCATGGTCAGGAAACCGTAACCATCTATTGATCAACGAGCTAGTCAACTAGAGGCTTACTAGGGACATGGTGTTGTCTATGTATCCACACATGTATCTGAGTTTCCTATCAATACAATTCTAGCATGGATAATAAACGATTATCATGAACAAGGAAATATAATAATAATCAATTTATTATTGCCTCTAGGGCATATTTCCAACAGTTGGACTATGAAAATACAAGATTGAAGACTTCGTCCCGTGTCCGGATGGGACTCTCCTTGGCGTGGAAGGCAAGCTAGGCAATATGGATATGTATATCTCCTCCTTTGTAACCGACCTTGTGTAACCCTAGCCCCCTCCGGTGTCTATATAAACCGGAGGGTTTTAGTCCATAGGACAACATACAATCATACCATAGGCTATCTTCTAGGGTTTAGCCTCTCTGATCTCGTGGTAGATCAACTCTTGTACTACTCATATTATGAAGAATAATCAAGCATGACGTAGGGGTTTACCTCCATCAAGAGGGCCCGAACCTGGGTAAAACATCTTGTCCCCTACCTCCTGTTACCATCCGCCTTAGATGCACAGTTCGGGACCCCCTACCCGAGATCCGCCGGTTTTCACACCGACAGTCTTCTCCTATCGAACCCCAAAGAAAAGAAAAGAAATAAAACTATTTACACGGGAAAGTTCCCAACAAGCAAAAGAAGAACAGGAAATCTTTTTGGGTTTTCTTTTTAATTACTACTACAAGCATGGAAAGTAAACTAATTAAAAGCTACAACTAATTTTTTGGTTTTTCTTCAGGTTTATTAAACACACAAGAAGAAAGCATAAAAAGGAAAATAAACTAGCATGGATATTACAATGAAAAAGTATGAGCATCGACATCTAGCAATGAGTGTGTGTGAACATGAATATAATGTCGGTGAGAAATACGTACTCCCCCAAGCTTAGGCTTTTGGCCTAAGTTGGTCTATGACCACGGTTGGCCTAGTGGATATCCATAGTAATAATTGGGGTCGTACTGTGAAGAAGAAGACTCCGATTGCCACTGGTTGGCAATCATCTCCGAATCCCACTGGTAATTAGACTGTCGTGGAGGACCAACTTGTGGTTCTGACTCTGGCTCTGTGGCTGATGTAGGGTTCCGGTAAGCGTGAATGTCCTCCGGCGAGATGAGGTACTGGCCTATAGATAAATCAAACAAGGAAGGAGCAGGCAAGGTGATAGTCTCAGGATGACGTTTATCAAAGAACAATTTTTATTTCAGCTCCCCTTCCCTATTCTTTATAATAAAATCATGAGCTACCATACTCTTATAATGTAAATAAATAGTAGGCAGCACTTTTTCTTCTTTTTCATAGTGCCTAATGGGTATGTTATAGTGTGCAGCAAGGCGTGAAGCATAGATACCACCAAAGATGGGTCCTTTTGTACGGTTCAGACTTAACCGTTTAGCAATAATACCGCCTGACTCACGGAATAAACCATGGAACAAAATAAAAATATCAGGAACACTAAGGTTTCCACAGTTTCCGCGACCAATTAAGCAACGACTAGCAAATATTCCAAAGTAGCGTAAAACAGGAAAATGTATGCTAGTGATTCTTGCATCGGAAACCTTCCTAGTTTCCCTACAGTGATAGTGTCAATAAACCCATCCACATCTTTATGATGTGGTTCCTCTAAGCTACCCTCGAAAGGTATTTTGCAAACCCTGCAAAATTCATATAGTGACATCTTCTTAACCACATCATTTAAATGATACTCCACCGAAGGAGGTGATTCCCTAGGATAATAGTAGAAGTTTTGCACAAAAGTATTGGTGAGTAAGAGATACTGTTCGCGTTGGTCGCGGAGGAAGTCGGTGAGGCCTGCATTCTTAACCAATTCATAAAAATCCTCATGAATCCCGGTTGCTCTCAAGAAATCATCGGAGGGCCATTCACACGGCCTAACCTCCGCGGTGCGAGGCAGATTATATTTGGGCTTCTTTGCTTCTTCATTTTGCTTTTCCTTCAAGCTTCGGCTTGATGAGCCCCTTAAAAATCTCTTCATTATTTTCTGAAAAATTCTGAAATTTTTAGTAACTTCAAAATAAAAGTGAACCAAACTCAACAAAATTGATAGCAACTACTCCTACAAGTTCCTAGAGCCTATATCATGCATTAAAACTACTTTTGACCATATAAATTTGACATGCAAGCTCAAGAACAGGGTCACCTAAGTAACAAAAATTTGCAATGAATAGAGCACTAGAACAAAAACTAATTGGACCAATGGAGGAGTCACATACCAAGGAACAATCTCCCCAAGCAGTTTTGTGAGAGGTGCTTTGAGCAAGGAGATCGAAAATCGCAGCAAAATGAGCTAGAACTCGTGCTTGAGCTGGATATTGGTGTTTGTGGGAGGAAGAAGAAGTGTGTGGGTGCAGGAATAAGTGGAGGGGAGCCACCATGGGCCCACGAGGTAGGGGGCACGCCCAGGGGGGTAGGGCGCGCCCTCCACCCTCGTGGCCAGGTGCTTGCCCCTCCTGCTGTGTTCTCAGTGCTAGGTATTCTCAAATATTCCAGAAAAAATCATATTCCATTTTCAGGGCATTTGGAGAACTTTTATTTTCAGGGTATTTTTATATTGCACGGATAAATCAGAAAACCGACAGAATAATAATATTTTTACTTTATTTCAACTAAATAACAGAAAGTAGAAAGAGGGTACAGAAGGTTGTGCCTTCTAGTTTCATCCATCTCATGCTCATCAAAAGGAATCCACTAACAAGGTTGATCAGGTCTTGTTAATAAACTCATTCCGAATAACATGGAACCGAAGAAATTTCGAATAACACTATGTTACCTCAACGGGGATATGCACATCCGCAATAATAAGAATATCATATTTCTTCTTGACAGTAGGAAGAGGAAATTCAAAACCTCCAAATATAATCGATGGAATTTTTCCAATAGAGTTGATACTATGAACTTGAGGTTGTTTCCTCAGAAAGTGTACCGTATGCTCATTACCATTAACATGAAAAGTGACATTGCCTTTGTTGCAATCAATAACAGCCCCTGTAGTATTCAAAAAGGGTCTTCCAAGAATAATAGACATACTATCGTCCTCGGGAATATGAAGAATAACAAAGTCCGTTAAAATAGTAACATTTGCAACCACAACAGGCACATCCTCACAAATATCGACAGGTATAGCAGTTGATTTATCAACCATTTGCAAAGATATTTCAGTAGGTGTCAACTTATTCAAATCAAGTCTACGATATAAAGAGAGAGGCATAACACTAACACCGGCTCCAAGATCACATAAATCAGTTTTAACATAGTTTCTTTTGATGGAGCATGTGATAGTAGGTACTCCTGGCAAGTTTCTTTGGTATTCCACCTTTAAAAGTATAATTAGCAAGAATGGTGGAAATTCTAGCTTCCAGTATCTTTCTTTTATTTGTAACAATATCTTTCATGTACTTAGCATAAGGATTCATTTTAAGCATATCAGTTAATCGCATACGCAAAAAGATAGGTCTAATCATTTCAGCAAAATGCTCAAAATCCTCATCATCTTTTTTCTTGGATGGTTTGGGAGGAAAAGGCATGGTTTCTGAACCCATGGTTCTCTTTCTTTACCATGCTTCCTAGCAACAAAGTCTTTCTTATCATAACATTGATTCTTTGATTGTGGGTTATCAAGATCAATAGCAGGTTCAGTTTCTATATCATTATCAATGCTAGGTTGAGCATCATCATGAACATCATCATTAACATTTTCATTAGGTTCATGTTCATTACCAGATTGTGTTTTAGCATCAGAAATAGAGATATCATTTGGATTCTCAGGTGGTTCAGCAATAGTTTCACTAGAAGCATGCAAAGTCCTATCATTTTTCTTTTTCTTCTTTTTAGAAGAACTAGGTGCATCAATATTATTTCTCTGAGAATCTTGCTCAATTCTCTTAGGGTGGCCTTCAGGATACAAAGGTTCCTGAGTCATTTTACCGGTTATAGTAGCCACTCTAACAGCATAGTCATTATTCTTACTATTCAATTCATTGAGCAAATCATTTTGAGCTTTAAGTACTTGTTCTACTTGAGTGGTAACCATAGAAGCATGCTTACTAATGAGTTTAAGTTCACCTTTGACATTAGCCATATAATCACCCAAGTGTTCAAGCATATTTGAATTGTATTTCAATTGTCTACCAAAATAAGCATTAAAATCTTCTTGCTTCACCATAAAATTATCAAACTCATCTAAGCATTGGCTAGCAAACTTAGTAAGAGGGATTTCAGCTTTATCATATCTATAGAGAGAATTTACCTTTACTACCTGTGTCGGGTTATCAAGACCATGTATTTATTTAATAGGTAATGGATTAAGATCATATGTTTCTTCAACAAGCGGTAAATTAAGACCATGTATTTCTTCAATAGGAGGTAAATTCTTAACATCTTCAGCTTTAATACCTTTTTCTTTCATAGATATCTTTGCCTCTTGCATATCTTCAGGACTGAGAAATAGAACACCTATTTTCTTCGGAGTTGGTTTAGGAATAGGCTCAGGAGCTGGCTCAGGAAGTGTCCAATTATTTTCATTTGTCAACATATTATTCAATAGAATTTCAGCTTCATCCGGTGTTCTTTCCCTGAAAACAGAACCAGCACAACTATCCATGTAATCTCTGGAAGCATCGGTTAGTCCATTATAAAAGATAACAAGTATTTCATTTTTCTTAAGAGGATGATCAGGCAAATCATTAAGTAACTTGAGAAGCCTCCCCCAAACTTGTGGGAGACTCTCTTCTTCAATTTGCACAAAATTATATATATCCCTTAAAGCAGCTTGTTTCTTATGAGTAGGGAAATATTTAGCAGAGAAGTAATAAATCATATCCTGGGGACTATGCACACAACCAGGATCAAGATGATTAAACCATATCTTAGCATCACCCTTTAATGAGAACGGAAATATTTTAAGGATATAAAGGTAGCAAGATTTCTCATCATTAGTGAACAAGGTGGCTATACCATTTAATTTAGTAAGATGTGCCACAACAGTTTTAGATTCATAGCCATGAAAAGGATCAGATTCCACCAAAGTAATTATATCAGGATCAATAGAGAATTCATAATGCTTATCAGTAACACAGATAGGTGAAGTAGCAAAAGCAGAGTCAGGTTTCATTCTAGCATTAAGAGATTGCTGCTTCCATTTAGCTAATAACCTCTTGAGCTCGTATCTATCTTTGCAAGCTAAAATAGCTAAAGCAACTTCTTTTTCCAAAACATAACCCTCAGGAATAACAGGCGATTCATATTTATTAGGGGGAGAGTCTTCATCATCACTTTCATCAATGTTATCAGTTTCAATAATTTCATTCTCTCTAACCCTAGCAAGTTGTTCATCAAGAAATTCACCAAGTGGCACAGTAGTATCAAGCATAGAAGTAGTTTCATCATAAGTATCATGCATAGCAGAAGTGGCATCATCAATAACATGCGACATATCAGAACGAATAGCAGAAGCAGGTTTAGGTGTCGCAAGCTTACTCAAAACAGAAGGTGAATCAAGTGCAGAGCTAGATGGAAGATCCTTACCTCCCCTCGTAGTTGAGGGATAAATTTTTGTTTTCCCGTCTTTCAAGTTCTTCATAGTGACCAGTAGATATAAATCCCAAGTGACTCAAAGAATAGAGCTATGCTCCCCGGCAACGGCACCAGAAAATGGTCTTGATAACCCACAAGTGTAGGGGATCGCAACAGTTTTCGAGGGTAGAGTATTCAACCCAAATTTATTGATTCGACACAAGGGGAGCCAAAGAATATTCTCAAGTATTAGCAGTTGAGTTGTCAATTCAACCACACCTGGATAACTTAGTATCTGCAGCAAAGTATTTAGTAGCAAAGTAATATGATAGTAATGGTAACGGTAACAAAAGTAACGGTAGCAAAAGTAATATTTTTGGTGTTTTGTGGTGATTATAATAATAGCAACGGAAAAGTAAATAAACGAAGAATCAATATATGAAAAGCTCGTAGGCATTGGATCAGTGATGGAGAATTATGCCGGATGCGGTTCATCATGCAACAATCATAACATAGGGTGAAACAGAACTAGCTCCAATTCATCAATGTAATGTAGGCATGTATTCCGAATATAGTCATACGTGCTTATGGAAAAGAACTTGCATGCCATCTTTTGTCCTACCCTCCCGTGGCAGCGGGGTCCTAATGGAAACTAAGGGATATTAAGGCCTACTTTTAATAGAGTACCGGAACAAAGCATTAGCACATAGTGAATACATGAACTCCTCAAACTACAGTGATCACCGGGAGTGGTCCCGATTATTGTCACTTCGGGGTTGCCGGATCATAACACATAGTAGGTGACTATAGACTTGCAAGATAGGATCAAGAACTCACATATATTCATGAAAACATAATAGGTCCAAATCTTAAATCATGACACTTGGGCCCTAGTGACAAGCATTAAGCATAGGAAAGTCATAGCAACATCAATCTCAGAACATAGTGGATACTAGGGATCAAACCCTAACAAAACTAACTCGATTACATGATAGATCTCATCCAACCCATCATCGTCTAGCAAGCCTATGATGGAATTACTCATGCACGGTGGTGAGCATCATGAAATTGGTGATGGAGGATGGTTGATGATGACGACGACGATGAATCCCCCTCTCCGGAGCTCCGAACAGACTCCATATCAGCCCTCCCGAGAGGTTTTAGGGCTTGGCGGCGGCTCTGTATCGTAAAACGTGATGAGTCCTTCTCCCTTATTTTTTTTCTTCCCGAAAGCAAATATATAGAGTTGGAGTTGAGGTCGGAGGAGCTCCAGGGGGCCCACGAGGTAGGGGGCGCGCCCAGGGGGGCAGGCGTGCCCCCCACCCTCGTGGCTAGGGTGTGGCCCCCTGGTCTTCATATTTTGCAAGGATTTTTTTATTATTTCCAAATAGACGTTCCGTGAAGTTTCAGGTCATTCCGAGAACTTTTGTTTCTACACATAAATAACACCATGGTAATTCTGCTAAAAACAGCGCCAGTCCGGGTTAGTTCCATTCAAATCATGCAAGTTAGAGTCCAAAACAAGGGCAAAAGCATTTGGAAAAGTAGATACGACGGAGACGTATCACCTCCAAGTGCAGAGGTTTGTAGGACAGTAGCAAATTTCCCTCAAGTGGATGACCTAAGGTTTATCAATCCGTGGGAGGCGTAGGATAAAGATGGTCTCTCTCAAACAACCCTGCAACCAAATAGCAAAGAGTCTCTTGTGTCCCCAACACACCCAATACAATGGTAAATTGTATAGGTGCACTAGTTCGGCGAAGAGATGGTGATACAAGTGCAATATGGATGGTAGGTATAGGTTTTTGTAATATGAAAATATAAAAACAGCAAGGTAACTAATGATAAAAGTGAGCGAAAACGGTATTGCAATGCTTCGAAATAAGGCCTAGGGTTCATACTTTCACTAGTGCAAGTTCTCTCAACAATAATAACATAATTGGATCATATAACTATCCCTCAACATGCAACAAAGATTCACTCCAATGTCACTAATAGCGGAGAACAAACAAAGAGATTATTGTAGGGTACGAAACCACCTCAAAGTTATCCTTTCTGATCGATCTAATCAAGAGTCCGTAGTAAAATAATACGAAGCTATTCTTTCTGTTCGATCTATCCTAGAGTTCGTACTAGAATAACACCTTAAGACACAAATCAACCAAAACCCTAATGTCACCTAGATACTCCAATGTCACCTCAAGTATCTGTGGGTATGATTATACGATATGCATCACACAATCTCAGATTCATCTATTCAACCAACACAAAGAACTTCAAAGAGTGCCCCAAAGTTTCTACCGGAGAGTCAAGACGAAAACGTGTGCCAACCCCTATGCATAAGTTCACAAGGTCACTGACCCCGCAAGTTGATCACCAAAACATACATCAAGTAGATCACGTGAATATCCCATTGTCACCACAGATAAGCACATGCAAGACATACATCAAGTGTTCTCAAATCCTTAAAGTCTCAATCCGATAAGATAACTTCAAAGGGAAATCTCAATCCATTACAAGAGAGTAGAGGGGGAGAAACATCATAAGATCCAACTATAATAGCAAAGCTCGCGATACATCAAGATCGTGCCAAATCAAGAACAAGAGAGAGAGAGATCAAACACATAGCTACTGGTACATACCCTCAGCCCCGAGGGTGAACTACTCCCTCCTCGTCATGGAGAGCGCTGAGATGATGAAGATGGCCACCGGTGATGGATCCCCCCTCCGGCAGGGTGCCGGAACAGGGTCCCGATTTGTTTTTGGTGGCTATAGAGGCTTGCGGTGGCGAAACTCCTGATCTAGGTTATTTTCTGGAGGTTTATATATTTATAGGAATTTTTGGCATAGGTCTCACGTCAGGGGGGGTCTCCGAGTCGTCCACGAGATAGGGGGACGCGCCTAGGGGGGTAGGGCGCGCTCCCACCCTCATGGATGGCTCGGGATTCTTCTGGCCCAACTCTTTTACTCTCTGGGATTCTTTTGGTCCATAAAAAATCATCAAAAATTGTCACATCAATTGGACTCCGTTTGGTATTCCTTTTCTATAAAACTCAAAAACAAGGAAAAAACAGAAACTGGCACTGGGCTCTAGGTTAATAGGTTAGTCCCAAAAATCATATAAAATAGCATATAAATGCATATAAAACATCCAAGATTGATAATATAATAGCATGGAACAATAAAAAATTATAGATACGTTGGAGACGTATCATCTAGATGTTTTCATGAAGACCATGAAGGATGGGCGGTCGGCCATCACAAGGGGTTGGACTAGAGTCGTGCGTGCCTTCTGCATGGAGGAGGGCACAATATGGGCATTCCGCTTCACCTTGTTCAGCAACCATAATATATTTCACCTCTTTCTTTACCGTCTTTAATAGTACAAGTATACAACTGTGGTTCATCATTCTTTATTTGGTTCTTATGTAATTCTTGAACATATGTACCTATGAATCGTATAATGCATTGGTTGTTTGAACCTAATTGATATGAATAAAGCTGTAGCATACATTAAAATTCAAATCCAAATCCGGTACAATTTGAAATAGCAGCAATTAAATTACCGTGAAATTACGCTCTCCAGGTTGTTACGGCACACACGGTTCACGGAGAGGAAATGTGTGCAAGCATGCACACAGTTGCCGTTTCCAAAGCGTGAGCGATTTCAGACAATATCACAAACGGTGCGGGCAAACTAAAGGTTTGTGTTAGTTGCCTTATCGTACACGATTCACAACCATGAACTGTTTCTGATGAAGTATGCATCGTAAACGTTGCACCATAGAATAGCGTGTGCGATAGTTGTCGTGTACGACGATGTTACGACGGTCCAATGTTTCGTAATCCTGTTCGACACTCGTACAATGATTAGCTAATCTTCTTAACAGTGAACTGTTTGTGATGGGCTGCGCAACGTACACGTTCTATAATAGTGAGCCATTTGTGATGGGTCGCGCATCGTAAACGTAGCACCACAGAATACCGACTGCGATGGCAATGTGAGCAGAAACGAGTTGGAGTACTGTAGGGTTCGTATCCCCGACGGTTTCTGGGTCGTGTAGGAAGGACCCCCTATCGCCCACACTCACTTGGCGACGGTTCCAAATGCCGTTGCGGAAAGGGGTTAAAAATTGTTTGTTTAGGACCGACGCGCACCAGTGTCAATCCAGTAGAAGAACCGAGCAACACTATGTAAACAACACCCGCACACAAACAACAAATACTTGCAACCCAACGCGTAAGAGGGGTTGTCAATCTCTCCTCGGTATCGAGATAGATTAAATTGTATAGGTTTTGATAATAAATCTAACTAAAACACAAAATAAAATAAATAAATAAACATGCAACAAGATATTTTTAGATAGGAAGTAGACCCGGGAGCCATAGTTTTCACTAGAGGCTTCTCTCAAGAAAATAGCATACGGTGGATAAACAAATTACTGTTGGGCAATTGATAGAAAATCGAATAATCATGATGATATCCAAGGCAATGATCATGTATATAGGCATCACGCCCAAGATTAGTAGACCGAAACAATTATGCATCTACTACTATTACTCCACACATCGACCGCTATCCAGCATGTATCTAGTGTATTAAGTTCATGGAAAAATGGAGTAGTGCAATAAAAACGATGACATGATGTAGAAAAGATCTATTCATGTAGGAATAACCCCATCCTTTTATCCTTAATAGAAACGATACATGCGTTTCATGTCTCTTTCTGACACTGAGATTGAGCACCACAAGATCGAACCCATCACAACGCACCTCTTACCATGGCAAGAAAAATCAATCTAGTTGGCGAATCGGAGAAGAAATACAAGGCTATAACAATCATTCATAAAAGAGTTCAGCGAGGACTCGAATAATATTCATGGATAGAACTGATCATAAACTCATAATTCATCGGATCCCAACAAACACACCGCAAAAAGGAGTTACATCAAATAGATCTTCAAGAACACCGAGGAGAACATTTTATTGAAGATCAAGAAAAGAGAAGAAGCCATCTAGCTACTAGTTATGGACCTGCAGGTCTATTGTAAACTACTCACCACTAGAAAAAAAAGACACATCCTTGACATTTTGGGCCGAACGAAATTTTTTCTGTCATACTTATGACACTTCTATGACGATAATTGTGACAAAACCCGGTATCATCATAGATGTGGTGGGGTCCTACTTCTATGACAAAAAACGATGACAGAAAATGGGCTTTTCGTCTTGGGCGGGCCGGAGACGCAGCTGCATGACATTCTTTGGGCCGTCCATGATGGAAAAAACCATGGTAGAAGCGAGGACGAGGAAAATATCGGGGTGTTCCCGGTTACGGTGGGTGGTCGGGGCCGAGCGATGCGTGTTTCTATCGTACACGCACACGCGTGGGTGCGAGGCGTTAGGCTCTAACTAAACCTGAGCGATTGCACTGCAGGCTACGCGTTACTGAACCCGAGCGATTGATCGATGGCTGTTAACTGAACCCGATCGAGTGGTTCCTTCGCTACTGCTGCTAACTGAAGCCGATCGATGATGCCTCTGGATGAACAATGAGCGTTGCAGGGGGGTTGGATGAACAGGACCCCGTGGTGTTGCCTCTGGATGAACAGGATCCCGATTGATTGAGCCAGTTGGGGCTGGATGAACAGGACCCCGTGGAGGGCAGGATGAACAGGACCACCCCGTGGAGGGCAGGATGAACAGTAGACGGTGGAGGGCTGGATGAACAGTAGCCTATGGAGGGGTGGTTGAAAAGGAGCCCGTGGAGAGGGCTGGTTGAACAGTCGTCGGTGGAGTAGTGCACGGTGGAGGCTGGATGAACAGGAGCCCGTGGATGAACAGTCGCAGGTGGAGGCTGGAGGAGGTCGACGGTGGATGAATAGTAGCCCGTGGAGGCTGGAGGGGGTCGACGGTGGAGATGAACAATATCCCGTGGAGTCCCATTTTGCGGTATGCCACACCCCTCCCGATGAACATGACCCCCGTTTCGACTATAGCGCTCCAACACAAGTCCGTTTCCTCCGTTTTGCGGTACACCACGCCCCTCCCGATCAACAGGACCCCCGTTTCGACCGTAGGAGGTCCGTTTCCTCAGTTTTGCGGTATGCCAGACCCCTCCTGATGAACAGGATCCCGTTTCGAACGTGGCCTGTCAAACACAAGGCCGTTTCCTCCATTCTGTGGTATGCCAGGCCTCGTTTCCATCGGCTGTTGCGTCCAAGCCCTGCCGATGAACACGACGACGCATTCCGTTCCGACCCAGCCGGTTGGCTCCCCATGAACACGACGAAGACGCTGTTTCTCCATTCCGACCCAGCCATGTACATGAGCCCTAGCCGTACATACGCACGAGTAGGCGTTCGAGACCCCGCCCGTATGTATGTACGTGGTCGTATTTACTTTCTTGCACCCTGGCCGCTGTACGTACGTGTACATGCTACGTGCGCGCCTCTACATCGACTAGTATGTACATATACGTTCGTGACCAGAATGACAATGCTACGTACGCTTCGACTAGGTGGGTCCCGACTGTCAGACACTTCCTTGCGTGCGAAGATGTAGCTGGTGGGTCCCAGCAGTCAGGGGGCGAATCGTTTTTTTGCCCGGGCGCATTTCCTTGCATGCGAAGATGTAGCTGGTGGGTCCCAGCAGTCAGGGGAAATGTTTTTTTTTCGCGAAATACGGTGGCCCGTCCGGTGGGTCCCCCATGTCAGGTAGAGGAATATTTATTTTGCACGTAATAAGGAGACATTTCCTTGCTGTGGCCGTGGACCCAGCTGTCAGCCTCTACACGTACAGTCCACGTCTGATGGAAGCCGTTCCTTGACCATGTTGACCACGCCAAGCCGAGAGCACCAAGGCCTAGCAAGGGGACGACGCGGAGCCAGGGAAGACGCGGCAGTGGATGCCCACGCATAGAGGAGTATGAGGGTTCACTGGTTCGTTGCAGTGTGAGGCTGCCGTCGCCGCAGAATAACAGGGGGTGTGGGTGAGTAGAGGGATGGCCTGGCCAGCGGTAGGAGTAGTAGGGGGTGGTGAGGCCTCCGCCGCATCGCAGACGGCCACGGGAGGCAGGAGTATGAGGCACGACCGGCGCTGGTTTGGGGGACTGGAGCAAGATGACCAGAGGTTGAAGAAGCACTACGGCCGTTGGATGGACATCGTACGGTCAGTGGAGCTAGAACATGCATATTGACTAAGTTGACAAAGCTCTCCGTCCCCGTCAACTTAGTAGGCCCACAAGTCAGCCTGCCAGTATAGTGGGTCCCAGTTAGTAGGGGGAGTATTCATTTTTTGTGCATAATAAGGAGGCACTTCATTGCGTGCGAAGATATAGCTGGTGGGTCCAAGCTGTCAGCGGTGGTAACGTTTTTTTCGCGAAATACAGAGGCCCTTTCGGTGGGTCCCAGATGTCAGGTGGAGGAATCATTATTTCGCGCGTAATAAGGAGGCATTTCCTTGCGTGCGGCCATGGACCCAGCTGTCAGCCTCTCCACGTACAGTCCACTTCAGATGCATGTTGGTCATTGACCACGTTGACCAGGCCGCGCCGAGAGCACCAGGGCGGTGGACGACGATGAGGCCTAGGAAGGGAACGACACAGGGGCAGGGAAGACTTGGCAGTTGTTTCCCACGCGGAGGGGAGTACGACTGTACGAGGGTTTACTAGTTCGTCTGCCGTCGCCGGAGAATAACAGCAGGTGTGTGTGAGTAGAGGGATGGCTAGGCCAATGATGGGAGTACGGTGGGGCGGTGAGGCCTGCACGGTAGCACAGCCGGCCACAGGAGGAGGGAGCAGGCGCTTGTTTGAGCGGCTGGAGCAGGAAGAGTAGAGATTGTAGAAGCACGACGACCGTTGGATGGACATCCAACAGCCACCGCTTGTGCATCAACCTTTTTTTAGGAAAGCCTCAAATCTGTGGAAAATATCATACAACCCATCTGCCATTATTTCTAATAATTTATAGCCCATTTGCTAATTCTTAAGGTTTTTTGGAGCCCATATACTTTTTGTTAGCATTACAGCCCATATTGTGGCCACGGTTAAAAAATTATATGAAATTTTGCATATTTTGGTGTGGTCCGAACTGTTTTTAATCCTGAAATTTCGAGTCACATTCAAACTGATTTTAAAAATAAATATATATCAATATAAAATCTAACAAATTGTCCACACATAAAAATCAATGCAATTTAAAATCTCAAAATGAAAAAAAGAAATTTGAAACTAATTGTCGGTTTGATGTGTTTTAAAAATTTACAACCCATTTCTCATTACTGATAGGCCATTTTCTCAGCCAGCCGAATGAAGCTCTCCTCGTCTTGCAAGATTTGCAGCCCAACAGGCGTGACAAAGCGACTTACTTGGCAAATCACAAAATAACTGGGCTATGGTCGTGGACCCAGCTGTCAGCCTCTCCACGTACAGTACTCTTCCGATGGAAGTCGGTCGTTGACCACATTGACCACGCCGCGCCGAGAGCACCAAGGCGGTGGACGACGGCAAGGCCTAGGAAGGTGACGACGCGGAGCTGGGGAAGATGCGGCAGTGGATGCCCACGCGAAGAGGAGTACGAGGGTTCACTAGTTCGGCTGCGGTGTGAGGCTGCCGTCGCCGCAGAATAACAGGGGGTGTGAGTGAGTGGAGGGATGGCCTGGCCAGCGGTGGGAGTAGTATGGGGGCGGTGAGGCCTCCGCGGCAGCACAGCCGGCCACGGGAGGCAGGAGCAGGCGGCATGACAGGCGCTGCTTTGGGTGGCTGGAGCAAGAAGACCAGAGGTTGAAGAAGCACTAAGGCCGTTGGATGGACATCGTACGGTCACTGGAGCTAGAATCGTTCATATTGACTAACTTGACAAAGCCCTCCGTCCCCGTCAACTTAGTAGGCCCACAAGTCAGCCTCCCATTGTGGCGGGTCCTAGCTGGCAGGGGGTATTCATTTTTTTGTGTGCAATAAGGAGGCACTTCCTTGCGTGCGAAGATATAGTTGGTGGGTCCGACCTATCAGCGGAGGGGACGTTTTTTTTCATGAAATACAGAGGCCCTTCCAGCAGGTCCCAGATGTCAGGTGGAGGAATCATTATTTTGCGCGTAATAAGGAGGCATTTCCTTGTGTGCGGCTGTGGACCCAGCTGTCAGCCTCTCCACGTACAATCCACTTCCGATGGATGTCGTTCGTTGACCATGTTGACCACGCCGCGCCGAGAGCACCAGGACGGTGGACGATGGCGAGGCCTACGAAGGGAACGACACGGAGCCGGGGAAGACACGACAGTGGCTGCCCACGCGGTGGAGAGTACGAGGGTTGACTGGTTCGGCTGCCGTCGCCGAAAAATAACAGGAGGTGTGGGTGAGTAGAGGGATAGACAGGCCAGGGATGCGAGTATATGATGGGGCCGTGAGGCCTGCCCGGCAGCACAGCCGGCCACGGGAGGCGGGAGCAGGCGATTCCGGCGGCGCTGGTTTGGGCGGCTGGGGCAGGAAGATCAGAGACCGAAGAAGCATGATTGCCGTTAGATTGACATCTAATGGTCTGACGCTGGTAGAGTCGATTGTTGACTAAGTTTCTTTTTTGATAAACCTTGTGTACGCATGAACTTTGTAGGCCCACAAGTCAGCCTCCAAATCTGTGGCAGATAACATAGAGCCCATTTGCTATTTTTTAATAATTTGCAGCCCATTTGCTAATTCTGAAGTAATTTATTACAACCCATTTTCTGCCCAGGACCACGGTCAAAAAGTTCAACCTTATTTTGCATATTTCGGTGGAGTCCGAACTTTTGTAATCCCGAAGTGATAAACATTTTTTAAGAACTTATTGATTTTCCAAAAAAAACAGTTTTGTTTTTGTAAGCAAATAAGACGTGGGACAATTGAGTTGGTTTAAGAGAAAACCAGTGGTAAAAAAATCAGAGCTGGGAGGGAAAACAACAACAAAAATAAGGATGTAAATATGAAAAGTGAATTTTATGTATTTTCAATATAATGATACGTGTATATGAACTAGTAAAACTATAGGTAGAGATTAGAAAACAGATGTAGGACATGCGTTTCAAGAGGAAAATAGAACTGGGCTGTGTGTTTGATTCAGTAAAAAAAGTGCCTGCAGATGTTGTAAGACAAAATATAACTAAAGCCGGCGGGCCAGAGGCCAGTAGATACCTGCTGGATCTTTGTGCCCCGTTGTCGTCATGGGCTGGGCCTGTTAAAAACAAAACCAAGCCTGGGCAGTCTACAGCCCAGTTGAAACTTGCTCGACCTAAAAAAATATACGTGCTCAATAAACGAGAGAATTCTGCAAGTACAGACTAATAACTGGGATGTAGCCGGGATATTGTTTTTTCATCGTGATAATAAGAGCATGCAC
Organism: Triticum urartu; assembly: GCF_003073215.2. Lineage (NCBI taxonomy): Eukaryota > Viridiplantae > Streptophyta > Magnoliopsida > Poales > Poaceae > Triticum > Triticum urartu. The sequence goes on from NC_053027.1 coordinate 296,884,429, forward strand.
TTGTTTCGAAAAATTTGGAAAACTGGGAATTCAAACGGCAGGTGCTTATGCTGCCCTTCAAATAAAAGGCAGGTGCCTGAAAATTCGTTTCGAAACAAATGATTCAACTTTATATCCAAGTCGACCCTCAGCATGATGGTTGAAGCATATGCCAAGTTCATACCAAAAGATAATTAACAACAATACCAACTTGCGGACGACAAGGTAGTACAAGTACAATACCAAACTAACTTATAATCTTTTTAGTCCTGGCCCTAGTGTTCGTCTGGTAGAAAATCTTGCAGAGGACCAGCTGACGCTCCTTCTCTTTATCCAGGTCCCCGAGGTGGTACCGGTGCATCACCCAGTTGGTCCTTTGCTGGTCGAAGTTCTTGTCGGTGTGCAGCACCAGAACCTTTTTGCTGCCCGTCTGCCGGCCGTTGACCATCACCGGCAAGGTATTGCTGGTGTTGTGCCACATCGCGTGCATGCCACACTCCGATTGTATCTTGCGACGCGTCCACGTGCCACACTCCACTATATATACTGCACAACATCTCCATCATCATTATCAGTACATCCTGCGCAGGTGAGTTAGGATGCACTTGATCCCAAAAAGGTATCTATCCTTCAAACCAGAGGAGTGCTTCAAACTAACAACATTACATAATATCCAACAAAAGAGGGTCATGCTACAGCAGCAGAATACATGGCTCAGTCTACATATTAGTACGAATCAAGTTGTGCATATTTGCTGTTGGCATGAACCACATCCCGCATGTTGGGTTTGCAAAAGCCATCCATCGCATGGAAGCTTGATGCCTTTCACACACTGAAGATTATCTGGCAACAAGCTGTGTCGACGAATCTCTGGATATGGTGATTCATGAAACCCATGGAATGATGTGTAAACACAGTCCCCCTTGGCGAATGGAAGTTGCATAGCACGGTAAACATCGCCGGTGATATGATCGATGATTGGTTGGATGATCGGATAATTGAGCCCGAGGAACATGGAGTGGTTGCCGAGGCTGTAAACCCGCCTCCAGTTGAATACGCCTGGCCCAACGGAGCTGGGATCTTTCTCGAACACGAAGCAGCCATAGCCATCAATGTCACGAACGCTCCAGGCATTGTACCGCATGTGGTTTGATGAAATGGTTTGGTCAATTTGGTACGTGCAAATGAGCATCAAATGACCACTGTCAGCTGAACGAGCGATAAACCACCACCCATCGGCTGGTATGATTCCAGGTCCTAGAATCATGAAGGCCAGCGCATTTGCGTCTGCTACAACAATTCAAATTGGAGGCCAAAGGGACAAAAATAAACAATCATGTTCAGAGTATGTGTGGAATTAAGATTATTATAACAGTGACACATATCATAGACAGAGAATTGCAATGCCGTGGTCATAATCATACCCCAAGTTAAAAAAATAAGCCAATGGCTTTCATATTCTAGCAATATATCATGGTTCAAACATCATGTAACAATGAGAGGAAAACAGATATGACAGGGCCTACTCATATTCTACCATAGCACTTACTACAGTTATCATATCAACTCTAAGCAATAACATGCATTGTTATAAAAATCCTGGAAATGAGAGTAACATATAGCAATCATGAGGTTATACTCATAATATCTATTCTAACAATCATTAGATACCAATTGTTCTCATATCAACTCTAACAATAACATGTGTGGTAATAAAAATCTAGGAAATGAGAGGAACATATAGCAATGATGTGGTTATAGACATACTATATATTCTAAATTTGTAACAATAAACAGGCAGTCATATTCTTAAGGTAAAGATGAGATGAGATTGAACAATTACACGATGATAGATTCCACCAGTATAGGCAGCCAATCTGTGCGTCGACCGCATAAACGATGCCATCATGCACTATAGCATCAGACAAAAGTGTTGGGTAAAGAGGATCGCCGATGAACCATAACCATGTATGGCAACCAAATTCCAGATAGACTAATCCCATGTTGAACACGACAATGAGCTTGTAATCCATGTAGTCTTCTGATGGTGTGGGCACTTCGCAGATTACAACCTTCAGCAAACAGAGGTCGAGCCAAAAGCTCGACGCGTCTCGTGCGTAGTAGGCAGGAGTGTTCGGTGGGCCGCGAGGCTCGATGGCGCGGTATCCAAAGATGGAAGGGTGATTTCTCGCTGGGTGTAGATATCCATGAGACGCCACGGACTACCGGATTGGTGGATGAGGATGATCCAGTTGGCCTTCATGCCCGCCCAGTAGTGGCCGCGCATGAAGGACAGGTGGACGGGTAGTGGTAGCATGTCGAGGGGCACCACGGCAACCTCCGTAGGATTGTCAAGTCGGTGTCTGGGCCACCTGTGAGGGTCGGGCATCAGCAAGCATGCTGTCTTGAAAAGAGCCAGCCGATTGCAGACGAGTAGATGGTACAAAGACACGGAGCATGCGGCCAGACGGACGGTGCTGAGTAGGTCCATACGATTACAGATCTGCTCCAAGAGAACATCAGGGAGGGAATTCCAATCATGGCTCTGCGTGTCAGTCGGTTCTACCATTGGGGGTTTCGGTGCCTATGAGCCAGCGGGGAAGTGGATTCAGGCAGGCGAGCAAAGAAGCTTCTCCTCGCGTGGCCGAGCAGTGAGCGGGGGGATATGGTACGCGCGAGCTACCAAGGAATATAGCGCGGGCGGGCGAGCAGTGAGCGGGGGGAAATGGTGTGCGGCCGGCGATGGGGAAGAGAGGAGGAAGAAGAGTGGAAGACGTGGAAGAAAGTGCATTAAATCTCAAATCTACTACTACTAACAGGATATACCGTCCTTCGGAGTGTAAATAGTTACACCAATGACATGTGGGTATACCACAAGAGGGCCCATATGTCAGTTAATGGAGGACAGAAGCGTGCTCTACTGGCAAACATGATGGCAGTACTGGGTAAGGCTGATTTAGTAACACCAACACGCTGGTTCAGCTTATTAATTAAGTGTCCCATCTGCTGCAGCGTGTATTGTCACTTCACTTCAAAGACTAGTTGAATAGTTCTCTCTGACCGAGATGGGGAATAATGGATCGCGAATACTTCCTTTCTACATTATCCCTATGCCTCTACTCTCACTTCACTCATTTGCTCCGTATGTAGTCACTTGTTGAAATCTCTAGAAAGACAAATACTCCGTATTTGGGAACAAAGGGAGGATTTTACTCCATATTTGGGAACAGAGGTGGTATCACCATATGGAGGGAACAAAGGAAGCTTGAAATATGAACATGTCAATGGGAGGGAGTAAGCCCCATGCATGCATGCATGCAACATGCAACACTCACACATACACCTGGACGCACGCAACACTCACGCACCCATGCGGCACACATCACACACCGCAACACACACGCTCACGCTCAAGTGCTCAACCTACTCCCTACGTCCGTGAAAGACTGTACATTTAGAGATTTACACATTGACCAGGGCATAATTAACGCCCAAAAGTAGCAGACTTATGTGCGCATGCGACCATTGAGAGAAGAAGATTAAATGAAGGTCATTGCATGCTGTAATTAAGGATAGACATGTAGCCTATACCTAGAGCACAAGTTGGTGCATTAGTCAATAAATATCGATTTAGATTAAAGGCTAAATGCATTGGAAGTGTAGATGTACTACACTCTTTGTTTTTAGCTGATTTCTTTGCTCTGCCAACTGATAGGTGGGACCCAGAAACCGGGTGACAATTTAACCAGTCAACAAAGTGCCACGTCGACTATGTGGCCGGTCAGTAGGGTGCAATACGGTGCTCTACGATGAGCTAGTGATCGTATAATCACCGCAAAACTATATATAGTGACCGTAAAGAGCGTATTGTTACATACGTTGACCGCCAGTGTATTTTTCTCGTTTAAAATTAAGCCATATTAACCGAAAAGGATGTAGTATGGACTAGTACTAGTACTGCTTTGATGTGTCCCGTCAACTCGCTGAACGAGGAGAAGCTTGCTTACTATGCCTCTCCCTCGCCCACGTGCGTGGTGGTTCGCAGGACGAGGAGAGGGTTTTGACTATAGCACCCTCTCCCTCTCCCTCGCCCTTGCCCTCGCGGTGGACATGCAACAATTCAATCGGTGTCAGATTGCCAGAAAGCATAATGTGTACTGTAGTATCATCATTGTTGGACCTTCCAAAGAGGCGAAGAGCCAAGTGCAAGGTTCACATGAGTACGAACTATTGAACCTCCCGAAGAGGCAAAGAGCCAAGCGCAAGGTTTTATAGGAGTTGTCGTCCTAGTAGGAGCGTACTACAACTATAGCGAACGATGCTACCTTTTTTTTCTCAAAGAGCGTGTTGGAGCCCGTGAAACAACCACACAAGTTACACATACACATAACACATTTACTAGTAATAAATTCTAAAGGACAAATGCCAGTATGCCACACAAGTTCATCTCCAATTCATGTGATAAATTTGTGCACGACTAGTCTACATATATTCACATCGCTACCGTTCACAATTTACCGTACTCCACTTACACGTTATAGATGGGCTACATGTCCTCCTACAGGTTCCAGTCCCAGGTGTTCTTCATGGATGGCACGATCCATAGTGGTGGGCAACAGGAATCATTGTCGCAGCTTTCTAGTCCGGTTCCACATGATGGAGACTCATCCAAGCTGAAGCGGCATAAATCAGGGATAGCGTGTCCCATCATGTCGTTCATCCGGCGGTGCGCACTGAAGACACAACCATGCTTCATGAACGGCAGGCCTTCTGTGTCGTGCACGGAAGGTGGCATCCACTTCACAATGGGTAGCTGTCCCCAATGAAAAGTGAGTACTCTCCAAGAGTGTTCCTCGGCACCCACGTAGCATCATGGGGGTCGAACTCGACGCCGTTCATCTGGTACACGCGGCATCTCAAATCTGGACACATGGTGACGTACATAGTCAAGGTCCATGCATAATAATGTTGTGCTCAAACATGGCGGTCAGTAATACTGTGCAACAAATAGTACTACCCCGGTATAGAGGAAGTAAAATAACCGGCTTATTATATATAGCCACTGTTGGCTACATGGCTGAGATAGTAAGACATGGAAAAACAAAAATGGTGGCAGCTAGTGGGTTCAAGTCTTCAAGGCCCTAGCTAGCTATACGCGTCCTCCAAGGTAGAAAGTACTCCTACTAGTACGTAAGTAGAGTACTAGTACAACAATGAAAGAGAAGGCGAGAGGGTTAAAAAATGGAATACCTGGGTAGATGGTGACGATCCGATCGTGGTAGATTGTGTGACCATGTTGCACATCAGTGGTACCATGGGTAACGACTGCTAAGATAGTTGATCCCAATATGCCAAAGTAAGCTACAAGGTTCCAGGTTAGACCGAATCGCGGATGCAAATGCACATCCTGGATCAGCGATCTTATTTTGATCGCGGGATGACTGGTCCCTACAAAATAATGGAGTACCGTTAGGGATGCAAATGATGGTTTGTGCATTCCGTTTGTAATCTCCCGTACCGTAGGATGGCAACCAGATGAAACAAGTCCCCTGGCTTGTCACCGCGAAGATGCGGCCTAGATGGCGCACGATGTCTTCGAACGCGTAGGGGTACAAATCTGCCACCACCAACATGCGCCAGCCTTTGTCGCTACTGCCTCTTGCATTGATGGCAATCCTTATGTTGAACACCGTGATGAGATAGTAATCGTCGTAGCCGCGTCGCTTGGTCGGCGGGTCCGCAATTGCTATATTCTTCAATCTCACGTAGGCATCATCATACGTATTCAAGCCCAGCCTGTCCTGAAGGCCGATCCCAATGGTGGAGAAGGGGTCTACCGGAACGGCCGCACTGCTATGGATGTTGTGCAAAATGATGGTGGTATCCAGCCGGAGGTATGCAAGCCAATCTTCGTTGGCACCGATCTAGACCTATATATAAGACGGTGGGCAGCGGAGAAATTACGGGATGGAAATGGAATAACTAAGTACTACATGATCAAACTCCATTACTGACCTGCTCATCGGACAAAATCCGACTACCTCTCAACGTCGGCAACTCTAGCGGAGTCAACGTGCAACCATGGCCGGGGAGCGGTGGACTATTCGAAGGATTGTCCCATAGAAGAACCTTCTCCTCGAGGATGCATGGAAGACCAACAAGCATGGCCTTTTCCCAAGCCATTTTAAGCAACGAGTCTTGCGGCAGTGAGGACGTCGGAGTGGTGTGCGATTTCTCCTAGAGGATCGTCGTCCAAGGTCTCCCAACCCCGACGAGGAGGAGAATCGCCTGGCGAATCCATGGGAGCAGCAGAACTGCCTTCTCTTCGGGGGGAGGGGAACTGGCGAGGAGGAGATAAGAGCGTAGTAACCGCAGGGCCTCGTCCCTTCCAACTGTAGAGCGTAGTAAGCTTGTAGTTTTTGGCGTGGATTAAGAAATTTTTGGTATGTTTTTGCTATTTTTTGTACACGCCAACTAGTGTGAAAAAACGTCTTACATTACGTGACGGAGGAGTACGTACTCGTACTGTAGCAGTACTAGTACTACTTTCTCAACTAGTAGTGCGAGTGTACTACTAGTGCTATGTACTATACTTCTAGTATAGTGCACCAGTTTTGAACTCTTGAATCTCAGGGCCAAGGAGCTACAGTTGGAAGTGGAGGGTACTACTGTTCTCTAGAACCGTCGCTGTACTATCAATGCAGGGAAAGTACACCTGCGTAGTGGCCTAGTGGGTACTCTCGGTGCTCTATTCAGCCGCTTCTCTCACGTAGCTGGCCTACTCAGCCGCTCCTCTCACGCACACACTAGCAGCCTGTTTATTAGCAACGGTTACTACGGGGCAGAACATTTGAGTTATTTGATACAACGAGACTAGGCTTTTCGCTTCCATTTGTGGAGGTGTAATGGATCTCGTTGAACTTTGTTAGTAGTTCCTTCTTTATGAATGAGATGAAGCAAAGCTTTTGCCTCCGTTTAAAGAACACATCAAGAGGAATTTCTTTTATAGTAGAGACGATAATGGAGTGAAGTCCATGCGTGCAACGCCACAAGCTACAGAGTAGTAGTAGAGCACTTTACGTACAGAGCCATATTGCATAGTTCCCAATGCCCCGCCAGGCTTTTTCGGCTCCTCGAGCTTAATTGGGATGCGCTAGTTTAAATATGCTACTAGCTGATGAGGAAGCTGCAAGCGAGGTGCGGCTAGGGCGAGCACATGAGCCACGAGATGCTGGGAAGGAAAACCCGTTCACGTGGCTAGGCTATCCAGTGCACCCAGATTGTGGTGCCGCACGTCCGTTTGACTTCAAAACTCAAACTACCCGTGTAAAATATTGGCTCGCAGCGAAGTTACTATTTAAAAAAAGACCATCGTGCGTTCGGCCAGGATCGAACCCACAAAACGAGGTATACACTCCCACGACCAGTAGTAGTACTCATTGGAGTACAACGCAACCTAGAATCGCCTTTTGTCGCTAGTAGTACATTGTTCCTTAGGCTGGCCATAGTGGGGGTAACATAAGTGGTAACATGCACTTGGGACTAGCAAACATGCTTATGTGGCACATAATTAAAGAAGAGAGAGAGTGTTAGAGTAACATAGGTAGATACCGTATCATGTTAAATGCTATGCTACTTTGTGTCATGCATGGCAATAAATATGATCATCTATGATACTAGTTTATGATACTATGCACTATGGAGGTAGTATCATACACTAGTATCATATGCATGTTACTAGCATATGATACTCCCCACTATGAGTAGCCTTACAAGAAACCCCTAATAATGCAAGAAACCACTAATAATGCCAAGGAACTACTACCACTTGCATACGTGGCAGACTTAAGATAAGACTACCTTATCAACCATTGTACATGATCTTACCAATCAGCCCTACCAAGAAACGACTACTCTATAAAGTGCCGTTATAGGCATGTTTCAACCCATGGCCCTATTTGGATACATTTGTTGTCAATCTAACCCTGCCATCCAAACACCACTTTGGTTAGAGTTAGTTCAGGGTTAGAATCTAACCTATGACTTAGGGTATCCAAACAGGGCCCATGTCGCCCATTAAGTCAAAGCCTTCTATTCGACCGGGCGTTATGACTTGTGGGACCTACATGTCAGTCTACACAAAAATCCCCGAGTGACCTCCTACCTTCGGCCCGTCCACCTAGTCATCCTCGGCCACGGGACGCAGCTACCGCCGCCGGCATAAGGCGAGGTCAAAACCGCCGGCGGTGCGGAGCCCATCTTGTGGCAGCCCGGATGCCAGCTCCGTCCGGCGCTCGCGGCCGCTAGCTAGCCAAGATAGCTTCGTCTAGCTGCTTGTCTGCAAGGTTTGCTAGCTAGATTGGCACGGCGGCGCGGCGGCTTGCTCGCGCGTGCCGCGCTAAGGCCAGCCATCTGGCTCGAGCGAAGGCCAGCGCGGCGGCTTGCTCGCTCGTGAGTCATGCTCGGGCCAGCCTGCCAACCCGTGCGGAGGCCAGCGTGGCGTCCGGCCCGTCCGGTGAAGCGGCGGCCAACTCGCTCATCACCGGCGCCACCGACGAACACGCATCAGTACTGTTTGAAGTAATGTTCAGGAAAAATAATGATTTGAGGGGGAATAACATGATAGAAGTTCAGATGTGGGTCCCTCATGTCAACGGTCAAACAAAATGTGTTGGTTTAAGTTGCCTCATCAGCAGGGACGTGTGGGCCAACCCTGTCATAAATGGGTTTAAACTAAACTAATCGGTAGGTAGTAGTTTTTGGCATGGATTAAGAAATTTTGGGTATGTTTTTGCTATTTTTTGTACAATAGATTCTTCCTAGGGATGGTTGAAAGTGGTAGTTTTTTGTTAAATACTCTACATATTGTAAGTAGGAGTGAAAGTTTTTGACTATATACTGCAAGGCAATAGCCTCACAGTCCTTTATTAAACCAAAGAACCAAAGAGTTTACAAAGTTACAAGTTAAAGGTAAGGTAAGAGAGGAGAGATTACTTACAAAGAGAGTTTTAAGGTAAGGCAGCTATCCAAGAAATTAGGCTATTCCTATATTTACATTTGATTCTATGAGCTAAAAGAGAAATGTCATGAAGAAAATTTCTCCTCCAGGATCTGAAAGAAGGTAACTCATTTCTGAAAATCTTCCCATTTCTTTGTGTCCAAATATTCCAAGTAGGAGTGAAGACTACCTCTGAGAAAAAAGGGAAACCAAAATCCTTCCTAGCAGTTGAAGCCATCTCATAAGTAGTCTGGTTAGGTTGTAAAATCCATGAGATGCCCAGGTAATTCCAGGCGCGTTGACTAAAGTTGCAAGCGAAGAAGAGATGCGCTCTGTCCTCATAAGAGGCAAAGTGACACAGAACACAAGTGTCATCCTGGATACTCCAATGCCGCTGCTGCATCATGTCCCTAGTGTTAAGGCGATCCATCAAAAGGAGCCAGCCAAACACCTTAAGCTTTAGGGTGCAAGAACATTTCTAGATCCACCTGAATATGGGATCAACCACAGTGTCCGAAAAGCATGACATGTAATAAATCCTTGACTGGTAATCACCAGACTTGGATGGCCATTTCCAGACATCCTTTCTCCATCCTAAAGATTGACCAAAGGCAGCAACGCCTGAAGCTGATTAAATTCCTCGAAGGCCTCAGCAGACAGTGGCAGATGGAGATTGTCGGTTCGGTCTGATAGTTCCATCATATCCTTAATGGTGAGAGTGTCATCAATCACAAAAGAGTGAAGCCTCGGAAACCGGTGTTGCATGAGAACCGTGTTGTTACCAAGTTGCCAACGGTCCAGCCAGAAGATCACTGTGTCCCCCGCACGCACGTGTGGTACCGCCAACTTGCAAAACCTATCGTGCAACTTCAGTACATCCCTCCACTAGAAAGAACCGCAGCTTTGAGTGACTTGGGATGGCGTTGCAGCATAATATGTGTCCCAAATAAGTGATACCCATGGCACATCCATCTTATTAAAGAACTTGAAAAGATGCTTGATCAACAAGGCATCATTCTGTATGCTCAAGTCTAAGATGCCCAAGCCTCCCAGGTTTTTAGGACGACAGACCAAATCCCAAGCCACCAATGATTGCTGGGGCGTATCCGTGTTCCCTCTCCACAAGCACTGCCACATGATATGTTCAATCTGTTTCAAAATGCCCTGTGGCAGCAAAAGAGTGCACAAGAAATATATTGGCATAGAACTAAGAACAGATTGCAAGAGTTGTAGCCGGCTCCCTTGATTCAATAGGCAAGAAGACGTAGATAATCGTCTCTCATTGCGATCCACCAAAGGCAACATATCATAAATTGTTGGCCGGGATGTACCCATGGGCAAGCCAAGGTAAGTGAACGACATTGAACCAACATCACACCCAAGCAAACTAGCAACACGCTTGCCCTCATCATCACTCATATTGATTGGTATCAAGGAGGACTTGCTGAAAATGACCCTCAGCCCGGTTGATTTAGCAAAAACCTCAAGCATTTCTTTGAAAGCAATGAGTTGGCTGTCAATAGCAGGAAGAACAATGAGTGTGTCATTCGCATACTGAACTATCGGATAATCCATCGGGGATGTTGGGATAGGTAAGGTGAGAATGTTCCTAGAGCACATCTCATTTACAACCGATTGAAGTAAGTCCACATCAATCACAAAGAGCAAAGGAGATAGTGGATCTCCTTGACGAACACCCGAACAACAGACAAAATGATTACCAGGCACTCCATTTAAGAGAACTGAAGATGAGCCCGTGGACAAAATGCTCTCAATCCAACTTGTCCAACGATTATCAAAACCCTTACATTTCAGAATCCTGAGAATCAGATCATGCTCGATGGTGTCAAATGCCTTTGTGAAGTCAAGCTTAAGAAGAATGATAGGCCTATTGGAAGCTTTGCATTGGTGGATGTACTCAAAACACCACACCAGGCAGTCCTGAATGGATCGACACCGAAGAAATCCATATTGGTTGCGGTGAATACATTTCAAAATCACACCCTGGAGACGATTAGCCAAAATCTTGGTTAAAAACTTCAAACAAGTATTTGTCAATGATATGGGCCGGAAATCACCAACATATTCAGGGCTCAACTTCTTAGGAATGAGGGTGATAAGAGATGTATTGAGACACTCCAAATTACATTTCCCCTCATAGAATTCTTGGACAAGTTTCATAAAATCCTCTTTCAAAATAGACCAACATCTCTTTAAAAATAGGCCTGTAAACCCGTCCGGTCCCGAAGCACGACCAGTAGGCATGTTCTTAATTACCGCATCCACCTCAGAGTCCGTGAACGGTAAATATAACTCCTCTAGACCATCAATCCGGGAAATTAATGTGTCTAGATCAAAACCCATTTGAATGCCTTTTGATTGGCCCATTCGTTGATTGAAGTCGGACCAGAACATCCCCGCCAACTGCTGATGGTCCGTGATCACATCACCGTCAACTGACTTGATCGAGGAAATTGTGTTCCTCTGATACCTTTCCGTAGCAATAGCATGGAAATTTTTTGAATTTTCCTCGCCAACTTTGATGTTTCTGATCGTGCAACGTTGTTTCCAATAGATAAACTGCCAATGTAAGATATCTTCAAGGTGCAATTTAACAATTCTGCGAAAATTGAACTCCGGCCAACTCAAGGGCCTAATTTCCTCAATATCATCAAGAAAAATAATCATTTTATTGCAATCACCAATGAGAACTTTGACTGTGGACAGGTTGAGATGCCATTTCTTGAGAGCATATCGGAGGGATTTAAACTTAGTAGAAATGGTTAATGCAATCGAAGATTTTGCCACTGGCTTGTTCTAAACCTAAGAAACACAATCAACAAAGCTAGGCAAATCAACCCAATAATTCTCAAAATGAAAAACTTTTGCCTTGGGAATACATGTGGCAATAGAGACCACACACGGAACATGGTCAGAGGCAGTGCATGCAAGAGGGAAAACCATCATGTTGGGGTGATCAGATGTCCAAGAAACCGATGTGAAAAACCAGTCAATCTGCTCAAGAAGCGGCGAAGTTTGCATATTGGACCATGTATATTGATGACCCTTGATTGGCAGCTCAACAAGACCCAAATGACCAATTATTTCATTAAACAAGAAAATATCTTTGACATCACCACTCGGAAGATTACGGTTCTCAAGCGATTGCATAAAGTTGAAATCACCCAAAAGTAGCCAATTCTAACCAAACTGAATATCAAGATTATATAACCACTGCATAAATTCATCACGGGTCGAACCTTGACATGGGCCATATATCGAGACTAGAGACCAGATTTCAGATGTGTGCTTAGACTTAAACTCCACAATAATCCCATAGGGTTTTGCCTCAATTAGGTTAACTATGAAAAAAGATGAATTCCAAATAACCACCATCCCAGCAGACGCGCCAGCCGAGGGAATATAAACAAAATTATCAAAACGCCTCGGGCAGAAATTCCTAATGAAACATTGATCAATATGCATGCATTTAGTTTCCTGAAGACAAACGATAGAACAACCACTAGTAGGAGTGAAAGTTAAGCTTTGGAACCCAATAAGAAAGGCTAGTTACATATTGCATATATGTACATGATTGAAAGTAAATATCAACCATGAGTGACTAATATCTTGATGGAAAACTCGAAACTATGGAATACTAGGGAATTTTTTTTGCATGGTTGGAAATACTAGCAATGTTCATGTGCATTGCAACGAATCATAATTAGAATAATACTTATTCACAAACTTGATACAAAACACTGTAATTTTGATATACATATATCACTAGAGATATATTATGTTTCAATTATAATATATTCCTTGGGCTATTTTGGTGAGGTCAGGGAGGGATGTGGTTGGTTTTAAGATACTAATTATGGTTTTTTTTGCAAATTGGTAGACAAGTGGGATGTTTGTGAGAAAAGGCAACAACTTACCTCACAGTCGTTAGATGTAGATCTAATGGTCACAAACGACGGATGGCAGACACACCATCATCACCAACTTAGTCTTCTGTAGGAGTACTAGCAAGATCCGTGCATTGCACGGAACATCAAGATGCATTTTTTTTATAAAAGCACTCATTGTGATTGACCCATGCAGGAGTAATCCCATGTGTAAAAACTAATGATATCTCGAGAAATAGGAGATAAGGTGAAGAGGAGTGGGGCGTGGTGGTGATTGGTTGTCGGACTGAGTGGAGGCATGGGGATTGATGATGCCGGCAGCGGCCACCAGGCATATTTGTTCCAGAGGCTTCCTTTCTTAATTTCTAAACAATGAGGTTGTTGGAGATAAGAATGAACGAGGGAAGGCCTTGTATGCAAATGTGGAGAGGGGTGCGGGTATCTTTTAGTTTAATTTCCATCAGTCAGATATAGATCGGACGGTCTATATTGCAAGATGGCACGCGTACCATCATCACAAACTCGGTTTTTTATAAGAGAAGCAATATAAGTATGGAGATACAAATGTATTATTGATACTTGTTTCCGTAAACTAGAATCTACATTCTATTCAACGCCTCAGCATGTGAGGCCTTAGCACAATGACATCTCAACTGTGTAAAACAAAGGTTTTCCCGTCGCCGATAAGGAGGGGGTGACGACGGCGCGCTTTTTGGCTTGCTCTAGTCCTAGTAGTCATACTAGGTGGTCTAAGCACTTGTAGATTTATTCTTTTTCATGTCTCGTGTTCGCCATACTACCACGACTGTTGATGAATCGACGGTAAGTTATTCACGGGGAAACCCTTGTTGAGCGTATTTGCGAGAGAGAGAGACAGTGTGCGTGTGTGATATGTCTAGAGACTGAGGCAATGATAACAGATTCTTTGTGTCTATGTGTGTGGAGGATAGAGAGAGACATGTACATGGGGCTTTGTGTTGTGTAACATGGAGACACATATACATAATTAGAGAGTGAGTGTGCGAGATACACATACGGACATGGGGAGAGATGAGGATCCACATTAATGGGTGTTTGTGCGTGTCTGTGTGTGTTTGTGTGCGCGTTTGTGTGTGAGAGGGAGTGTGTGTATGTGGAGTAGAGAGACCACTAATGATGTAAACATAGTATAAGGGAAGGGGGAATGGTGTGACATGTGTAGTAGCGGATAGCATGGGTGCAGGCGGGGGGAGCAGACTATTTGGAAGAGACATCGATTGTGTGTGGGAGAGGGGTGTGAGAGCGAGAGAGAGAGAGAGAGAGGAAGAGAGGGGGCGAGAGAGGGGGCGTTTGTGTCCATAAATGGCGTATAGATAGGGAGACAATGTTGATGTTGTTTGAAATTGGCCTATGTACGGAGACGCAAGGGAAGCGAGTCATCGCGTGTGTGATAGGGACTTCATGAGAGATCTAGAATAGATGGTGTAGAGAACAATGTGCGAGATCGAGAACGATGATACATTAGGGAGCTATGGAAAGAGTCACGACATATATGTATACAGGGAGGAGCTGGGGCGGGTCCACATGTGGGAGAGATAGAAAGAGGAGAGTGGTGCACAAGGAGACAAAGTGTGCTTGTTTTGTAGTGGGGGTGGTGTGTGAGGTGAGTGTGCGAGAACCACATAACTAGGGAGATAGACGTTTGGGGACGATGTTTTGTGTGTATGGGAAAGATACACTCTACATAGTGCGTGTGCTTGGGAAAGAGAGATGCTAGGAGACCTAGCTAGAGAGTGGGGGAAGAGATGTGTGCATGCCCAAGAGATAAAGTGATAGAGACCTATATTGGGGTCTGGACTTTAGAAGAGAGAGGGGTGTTAATGTGCTCGTGTGTTGGTGTTTGGGGGAGAGAACAACTTCTCTGTGTGTGTGTGGGGGGGGGCGACGAGGGGGGGGGTTTGCTTTAGATAAAGAGTGAGGTGTCTATATTTGAGGGACTTTAGCGTAACTGAGATATACATGGTCAATAGTGTGTGCACTCAAGGTTGATCAATTTGTTTTACAGTTTGGACTATGAGATAACGATACTTTTGAACATGCGTGATATACTTTGATGTACCAGAATTACAAACCTAAGATTGGAATTTTGGAATTCGACTCCATCATTAGCTTTTGTAATTCATTTAAATGGAGGTACATTCTAAGACGGGATTTCGTGATTTCAAATTCATATATCAAACCTAGAGATATACACATACGGACATGTTCAAACTTTATAATCATCCACTTTATTCATACACATACACATTTTTGCTTTTGTCATCATATTTAGGATAAACACATTTGGAATTTCATTTGAATTGGACCATATGATGGTATTTGCTTGTAGTAGCTCAATGATCCATATTTGAATTGAATGGACAATCTAAGTTTCGAGTTGGAGACATTGATTTTCAAAACTTGCACTTTTTTGCGTGCAAAACAAACAAATTCTCGGCCATGATATCATAGTCGGCCGTACAAGAGAAGAATATAATTTCAGGCACCAAAAGCTTTCAAACATCCCGCTCACATCGAAATATCTCGCGCTCGAAAGTTTAGCCCTGCGATATTCCTGTTTTACCCCTGCCACATGAACGGAAAAGGGCTGATTTGGTATCTCCATTGTTTTCCCCTCTTTGCCCCCAACATTCTTCCCCAGAGCCCCTCCCCTTCCCCTCCCCGACCCGCCCCCCAACCACGGCAAGCCGCCGAATCTAGTCCTCCGCCGCAGCGGTGGACCTCACACCCTGACGGATCTACCTTCCGCACCTTGGAACCCCCAACTACCAACTCACCACTTCACCGGAGCCGCTTCAGCGACTGGCTTGTACACCGCTCCAGATCTCCTTGACCACCATCATGGTCCACCGCACCGGATCTGCTTAACCGGCGCCCTCGTCCACCACAGTGTAGGCCCTTCACTGACTCCCTCGTTCGTCCCTTCGCTGGCCCTTCATACAAGCCCTCGTCCGCCGCAACTGATCCGCCTCACCGAAAGCACTGTACAACGCGCCCGCCGAATCCTTGTCCACTGCACCGGACCCACTCCACGGATGCCATATTCAACCCCACCGGCCCTGCTTTACTGACGCCGCAGCCTCATCAGGTTATTTCGATCTGTACTCCTTCGGTTTTTCTCTTTATCGTGCAACTGTTCACTTACCACAAATGAGCTTTCTTGTATGTTGACAGATGCCGCAACCGTAGCACCAGAGCCGCTTCAGCAACGGCGACAGCCGGCCCAAACTCAACCGCAACACGAGCACCATCGACGATCCTTAGCTATCAAGTATGCCAACGATACCCATACGTCACCGAGAATCAGGTAGTATTATCCAACGGCCGGCGCCTACGTCCACTTTCTTAGCATAAGCACCGCACCTTTGAATTTCTTCAGGGCATCATTCAGTTTTTCATGAGACGCGTTATTTTGCTTCCACCTATAGGACCATACTTCTGGCAGTGAACATGTTACATGTGCTAAATTACATACCAGTGGACATATAGTTAATATGCTTTAGTTTTTTCCTAAGTATTACTTTACTTCCTAGTTATCACTACCTATTATTTTACTTCTTGCATGCTATATTTATGATAATGGTGTTGTTCTGATGCCACCTGTTGGTTCCATCAGCCTGCTTCCTGTTCTCTATGCTTAATTACACATCAACAAACTAGCATGTGGTTCCGCTGGTTTTTGTTTGTTTTACCCTACATTTTCTAATGCTAGCTATTACATCACTACTACGAGCCTCTGTTCATTACTTTTTTGTGTGTTCTTGATCTTCCAGTTGCATGACTAATTTGATGCTTCTATTAATTATGGAGCTGCCAACCCCATCAAGCAAAATATTTGGTCTTTTGGGGCTGGCACCTCGAAGAAGCATAAAAATAGAGGGAAGCAGATATATTGTGGTGTATGCACACACCCTTCTTTCATTAGTTTAGATGAACCATTGATGATCAATTCGAACCAGTGCATGCAATTAAAATTAATTTTACCTAAATAGAGGGTGCAGAATAAACTAAAACAAGTAGATTTGCAACCACGGGATGCTGACGATATCTTCAAAGAACATTGCAACAGCAATGAGGCTTCACAGCAACATATGGTAAGCCAGTGTGTTTTAGTACATGTGAAATGTAATGCGTGTGGGCTGCTTTCTTGGCTTGTGCCCTCAACCTGTAATCCTACAGAATAACAAATAGTTCAGTTGTCTGCTTTGCTGTATTGCTTGATTCGAATGCTTGTTTGTTACTTGTTATGCTATACCTGAGTTGGCCAATATGTCAGCAGTGCCTGCTGTACTGTCGTAAAGAAATGCATGCCTAGTTCATTTGAGTCCTTAACTTTTCCTCTGAACTTCATCACAAGACTGTCTTCGTAGTTTATATGAGGCCACACTGTTAAGTGCTTTCACAGATTATTTCAACTACTTAGATGCCTTGGCAACTTAAATATAGCGATGGTACACTCCCTTTCAACTAGGGATGTCAACTGGGTCCCGTTTAATCCCGATTAAAGTCCACTAGTGGTATGATAGTTCAAAAGAGTTTTTGTTTTTTTGAGGAAAATGAACCAGGGAGCTAGCAAAAACTAACTAGATGGGATTGGCGGATGTCGTTTATTTGCCACTTATATCCCTAGTTTCATCTTACCATTTTAATTTCTTTTCGGCTGATGCTGCTTCGAACCATTTAAATACAGCTTTCCATGCTCGGCAATAATTCGTATGTCGTTTACCATGTAAGCTTACTGCCTGGATCATGTGATAACTATCTCTTACTTGTGTCCAACGGAAACCTTCCAGGATGCCGTTCACACTAGGACACAATGTACAACCCCAGAATCTATTTGTGGAAGCAGTGCGCCATCCATGTTACCAGATGGTAGCAGTTCAGAGGCAACACCACCGGAGAGCAGTCTGAGCATAGGTATTATAGTTCTTGAGGCTCTACTAGAGGCAGAAAGAGATGGTGTGGCTGCCATGAATGAGGTAATCTCGATCTTGAAGCTGGAAATTATGCAATTAGCTGCACGCATTATGCAAGCAACCCAAGAATTGGAGGAAGTAAGAATGTTGCATTTGAAGACGGAAGAGGTCCTGCTGCTTTTGCTATCTGAAGCCCAGGGTAATCCCAGTTCTTCTTTAGATAGCAGTTGAAATTGTCATTAAATTATTGTACTTGCATGTTGTGTCATGTCTCTGAATGGATTATGTTGTAAGACCCCCTATGTTGTCCATGTGTTGTAATGATCTGAATTTTTTAGGCGAGGTAATCCTTAGTACTTGTATGATTGACATAAGGTGAACTGTTTTTCATGTGAGCATATTGTATTGGATGAAATAACTGTTTGACTCAAAGTGTATCCAACCTACTGAATTCGAAGATCACGGCATTTCTAAATCATAATCATATATAAAGGTGGAATAAATCTTTGTTGTGGTTTTGAAGAAATAAATAACAAAATGTAGATATATCTGTGGATATTCTAATCGAATAAAAATTGGATTTTGATTTAGTTGCCAGGGCCCAGGGCAAACGTGAATGCTAATTCTCCCAAGTTTTGAACGAAGCGGCTAAACACCCACTATCATTTGTGGGCGTCCCGAAGCAAGTGTTTGCGAGATGGAAATTACTGTCTACCCCTGACACTTAACATCCTTATCGACTGGATTTACACTGCTGTCGATAGGGGTAGACTAGTAACTTCAATCAGACGTGACACGATGGCCTCTGAGCCCATTCAGACACGGTGGGCGCCAAACGTGGGCGGCAAAACACATTTGATTCAAGCTCGTCTGAAAGACATGTGTCTCTCCCTCCATTTCCCCATTCATCCACGGTGGGCAGCAAAACAAACTCTGCTCGTCCGAAATCGATGTAGGCTAATATTTTAAATAGGGGCAGATGTGTAACTTCCCTCAGACGTGACACAACCGCCCTACCTGTCAGCCCCGTTCATACACCGTGGGCGCCAACCGTGGGCGGCAAAACACCCTCTCCTCGCCTGAAATCGTTACCGGCAAATATTTGGGAGATGCGAGTCCTATCCCCAACCGACGTGATGTCCAAAATTTTAAACGAGGCATAAGTTCGTAACTTTCCCACATTTCAGACAGGTGCGTCCCAAAGTTTGAGATCCCCCTCCCCCTCCATTTCCCCATTCATACACCGTCGGCACCACGACAACCTCCCCACTGCGGCTAGCCTCCTCCGTCCGCCACCCCATCCTCCACCTTGCCGGAGCCGCTACCCCTACCCCATCGTCCACTGCAAGAGATGGACGTCTCTCATCCACGGCGCGGGACCAGGATCCTTCCATTGCGTCGTCTTGCTTCATCGGCGCCGTCGTCCACTTTGCCGTTGCCACTCCTACGACCGCCTCGTCCACGGCAACAGGATTTATCCCCCAACCCGTTCGTTTGCCATCTAAAGTCTTCTTCCCCGTCGCCGACAGCCATCGCACCCACAGCACCCTCAACGTATCAGTAGGGGCCTACACGGCGTCGCAAGAGAGGTGGTACTCTTCCATATGTGCTTAAGTTATTGATCTCACCCAGAAAATAGATCTTAAATTGTTTACTGTACTTTTCTTGTCCGTACCAAATCGTAGTGGCTAGTTGAATGCAAACATTGGTTGCGAAGTAGCTTTGTCCAGTTTGCACCTTCAGATCCGCCATGTCACGGTCACTATACTCGTAAAGCTTATGGTTTCCCCCCTTTATATTCACTACCATCATCGTAGGTGCTTCCCTGCTTCATGTCGTGCTAGCACTGCTCCTCAAGACCTCAACACATCAAGCGAAACAACATGCCACTCATAATTCCAAAGCTTACATGTTGAAATACGAATCAGATATGATGCTCATATTACTAAAACAGAGAACGTTTAATTGGTCACCTAATGTTCCTATATTCGTTTCGAAAAGCATGTGCGCAACCCACTGGTCCAGCTAGTTCCACTTTCCTGATTTTACTCTTGATGCTTAGGGTTTTCCCCTTTTATCTACTCTACTATGATCTGCGTAGGTGCTTTCTGTCATACTAGCATTACTACACCCTTCAATCTAAACAACACAACACTCAAAATTCCAAAGCTTAGTTGTTCAAATATGATTGTGATATGATACTGATATTAGTTAACAGACACATTTAATTGGTTAGCTAAAGGTCCCACTTGAGTTTCCAAATGCATGTCGCGACATATAGAGAGACAACAAAATTGCATTTCTTTGTCACTTGTTGACTGTACTTTCTTGTTCATACCAAATCTTAGTTGTTATTTCAAAGAAAATATCGGTTGCTAACTACCCTTTGCACGGTTTGTAGCTTTAGATCTACCATCCCACTGCCATGGTCAACACTATACTCATCATGCTTATGGTTTCCCCATTTTATGATGACCACAATCAGCCTACGTGGTTTGTGTCGTAATATCACTGCTCCACCCATCGAGCTAAACAAGCTTAGTTGTACAAATTCAAATATGATATTATGCTAACATTAGTAAAACTGAGAGGTGTTTAATTGGTTAGCTAAATGTTCCTACTTTAGTTTCGAAATGCATGTGAGCCACATATGGAGAGACCGGAAGGAATAGTATTTCTCTGTGCGCTCTGGTTCATCATGGGTGGCCAACCAGCATTGTATAGAAAGACTTGTAATATCTTCAATCTGCTTGCTCTTCTGCTCTTCTTTAAGATGATCCTCTTCTCTTGCGGTCGACTGGTCAGGTCGAGTTATTCTCCCTTAGTATATTTTGAATCTATCAGGTCAGGTCGACTTGTTCTTCTTTACTATATGTTGAAGCTGTCATCTGCGAAGTATCATCACTTCTGGAGCTCTCATATTTTGAGTAGTAGGCCACATTATATTAATGCACACACCAAATTACAGCATGCATGGCACCTCTTAGAAGAATTGCAGAGATAGCACAAAGGGGTCTACAGGGAGGAAGTATTGGATTAGAATCACTTCTGCATTACAAAGATAATCTCACTTGTTTTTATGTTTTCATGCATGTCAAGTATTGAACATTATCAAAATGAATATGAGAATGGGCGCACGAGAGGAATATTGCGAAACGATCCACTGGCTAACAAACTTGGCATGGTGGAGGATGGCCTATCTTATTCACCCATCTAGGTGCATGCTCTAACTTGGCAAGGTTGTATTGGTCGCACATATTTTGCATCTGACCTCTTGCATTACTTCTACTTTGTTACACCATCTGCTTAGTTTAAGCATCATATATGAGTATATGCCATACCTATCCATTTTCTGTACCTATTCCATGTGTCGTCATACTATGTTTTTCCAGTCCTTTCATAATAGATGTCCAAAAGGAAGAGGGTGATTGCAGATCCTCAAGGAGTACAAACTAGGTATTTGGAAAAGGTAGTGATACCTGTTAAATCAGATAGATCAGCAGCCACAGAAAACACAAGCCTAACTATAACATGCTTTACCCCTACTCCAGTGGCCAAACCCCTATTAGAACTGCTGACAGCCCAGCGTCAGGTACTGTCTATGATATCAATTCAAAATTTGAACTCCTAAATTTCTGCATGTGCCTTACCTTCTCTCTTGTATGAAAACTAATTTTAGATGAATCTCCTTGCTCAAAGGATCCTAGGATCTCACGGCAACACTGGGCTCTACATTGCTCTTGTCAGTACCTCTTGCCCTTTGTCAGCATACTTACACTCATTGCTGTTTGATTATGTAGCATCACTGTAAATGTTCGCTTCTTTATCCTTCCTTTTCTTGAAATTATAAGATCTATATTTACTCTTAGATAAATGTAGAATTAACACAATGGTTATGAAGTTTTGGATTGCTCATGTAAGTACCTATTGTCATGTACCCCCTCTGTAATGAATTAATTGTTGATCAATTGGATGTATTTAGAACTTAATAGTGCTAGATACATCCATTTGAGCGACAACTAATAACGGACGGTGGTGGTATTACTGTACATGCATCACGAGATAGTTGATTGTCTAGCATTACTCTGCATCTTATCTGCCCTGCCCTCCACTTTCTCCAAATTATCATATCTACATTTACTCTTACCAAAATGTTGAATAAAGCCAATGCCACTACACACGTTGATGTCTGCATTCCTCTTGTCAGTACCTTTTGCCTTGTAATGTTGTACTTAATTAATTGCTATTTGATTATGTATCGTCAGCCTGCACCTGAGCTTCATTATCCTCTATTTCTTCCAATATTGTTTGATCTATATTTACTCTTTGCAAAATGTAGAATAATGGCAACACTTATAAAGAATTTTCTTTGGGGAATTTATAGAATTATCTTTCCATCGACATGGAGAAGGGTTTTGTCCAGCCCGTGTTAACATGTAATGTAAGTTCATCCTTCTCAAGCCTTCGAACTTTGTTCTAGTATAGATTTGGATAGGCATCATTTCCTCCACTACCGTTTACATCTGATTGGATGTTTGCAACAACTACCAGTTTTAAATTGTAGTTGTAAAAACATGTTCCTTATGCAGAACAGATCCATTTATTTGCTTATATAATTGTGAAACTTGTTACGTGTCTCCTTGTTTCTCTTTCAGAGTTGTATCTCTTATGCCAGGCAGAACTTTAGGAAATATAGTGAGCCAAACCATCTTGAGGACAGCAAGATGACCCCAAGGTCCTGTCTTGATGTAGATAGTGAGTTGAAGCTACTCACCAGCAGGTGTGAGACAACCTCTATGCAGTCGCTGCCTCAATCAGTTCGACTTCTTCAGTCTCAACTTAAAGCGGAAAGGCTTTGCTTCATCTCAACTCCGACTTGAAGTCAAAGATGTAATGAAGATGTCAGGGGACTGCCTTGCGCACTATGGTGCCATACAACTAGGGATGAAGCATCTATCATTGACACAACTGAGATCTCATCAGCTTGTTCGGCTGCTTGCGGGGCCCGAGTTTGCCTGGTCTATTGCCTTCTGAAGTGCTCTCAGTTTTGTATATTCTTTTGTCGGCACGTTTATATGCACTGGTTGCGACCTTTGATGCCCAGTGTATGTAATCCATGGTCATGTTGCGCTTTATTATCACCGGGTAGCGAACTTTGATTCCTAATATGCCGTAATTTCTTTGTTGTACAGCCTAGGTTTATTCTTTGGTCGATATGCTGTAACTTAGGCTGGAAGGTTCAGTGGATCTCAGTGTTGTCGGTCTTTAGGCCGGCTCGTTACTCATATGGGCCAAAACGTGGGCCTATAATCATCTTGGCACATTAGTAGGTCTAAACCTATAGTAGTTTCCCACCTTTAACAGGCCATGGGCTACATATTTACTGTAGTGACACTGGGCTTCCTACGGGCCGTAGAAACAATGGGCCTTCTACGATCCATAGAAACAATGGGCCTTCTACGGGTCGTAGAAACAATGGGCCTTCTACGGGCCGTATCATCAATGGGCCTTAGACGGGCCGTATGATCGATTGGCCAAACATGGGCCAAAAACAGACCGCATTATGGTCGTAAATGGGCTAGAGTTGGAGTCGTGCATTCATGGGCCAACCATAACATGCCGTCGTTAATAGGCCGTATTTGATGACGCTATGAAAATGGCCCAACATATTAACGGGCCACAAATGGGCCGACTGTAACCACGAGCTGAATTTGGCCCACAAGCAGAAAATGGCAGTAACGGGCCATAAGTAACCGAATGCTGGAAATGAGCCCAAGAATAAATGGGCCCTGAGAAGGCCGAAAGATAACATGGGCTGCAAACAGCCCAATGGATTAGTGGACCGTTAATGGGTATAAAGTGATACACTGTTCATTACGGGCCAGTTTCACCACGGGCCGTTAATGGGCCAAGAGTTACAAAGGGCCTCATCTGGGCCGAAAGACGTCATGGGCCATACATGGGCTGGAACTTAAAATGTGCTGGAATCATATTGGACGGCCCAGATGACGCTACTGGGCCTAATTCGGATAGGTCGTAACGGGCCCTGGGTTAGCGGGCTGTAAATGGGCTATATGCAAACAAGCCGTTAATAGGCTTTCCGTGGGCCGGCCCGCCACCTTTTGACCAAGTCAAATGGGCCGGCCTTTTCACAGGAATGGGCCTCTGTTGGGCCGTGCCACGTGTCGACGTATCATAGGCGCCTTCTGTCCAATGAGTAGATGACATCTGTCCCAACGGTGTGCCGACACGTGTTTCCTCCAGCCAACGATGATTTTGCACGTGGAAAATCCCCATTGGTCGGGGCTATTAGCGGGTTATCAGATCCAAAACCGTACCCGATAGCTTAATGACGAAAGGACTTCTGTGACGCGCGATTTATCGTCATGGAAGTGGACACTTCCGTGATGATAATTTTGGTAATGTCATGGAACACTTCTACGACACCACAGGTATGACTATCTTGATTTTGTCATAAAATTGTCATGGATGTACATGCATGACAAAAAATGCGACCTACTGTGACAAACACGTATCATCACTGAAGTGTATTTTTTTGTAGTGCACGCATCATCGGAGGGGCAACAAGGATGATGAAGAACCCCTCCATGATCGTTGCCCCCTCCAGCGGAGTGCCAGAAAAGGCCTCTAGATTGGATCTCATGGTTTTGGAACTTGCGGCAACTGGAAGTGTTTCGTCAACTCCCCTAGGGTTTTTGAGATTTTAGAGTATTTATAGATGTGGAGGTCGGTGGAGAAGCTTCCCGTGGGCTCCAGTACCCACCAGGGCGCGCTTGGCCCCCCTGCCGCGCCCTGGTGCCTAGTGGGCCCCACGGGCCACCTCACATGTGCTCCTTTGGTTCCCTGGGTGTCTTCTGTCCAGAAAAAAATCTCCAAAAAGTTTCGTGGCATTTGGACTCCGTTTGGTATTGATATTCTGCAAAGTAAAAAAACAAGCAAAAAACAGCAACTGACACCGCGCACTATGTCAATAGGTTAGTCCCAAAAAATGATATAAAGTTGCTAGTAAATGAATATAAAACATCCAAGATTGATAATATACCAGCATGAAACAATAAAAAATTATAGATACATTGGAGACGTATCGGCATCCTCAAGCTTAATTCCTTCTCGTCCTCAAGTAGATAAATGATAAAAACAGAATTTTTGATGTGGAATGCTGCCTAACATGTTCATCACATATTCTTTTCTTTTGTAGCATAGACATTTGTACTTTATATGATTCAAAGCAACAGTCTATAATTGACATGAGGACATCAATACTCAAGCATATAATAAGCAACCATGTATTTCAAAATATCAGCACTAAAGAAAGCTATCCCTATAGTCCATTATGTTCAATTATTGATCCACTCATGAAACACACTCGAATATAGCTATGCCCAATGCACAAGTATGATAATAGTGCTCCCTTGTTGGTGCTTTATAAGAGAAGATGGAGACTCAATAAAAAATCGCATAAAAGTAAATAGATAGGCCCTTAGTAGAGGGAAGCAGAGATTTGTAGAGGTGCCAAAGTTCAAAGCTTAAATTGTGGAGGGGGGCGCCGCACACGGCTAACAATGATTCGTGTGTGTTCTAGCGGTGCCCCCCCTCATATATATAGGTTGGAGGGGAGGGGAGGCATCCAAGGGGGCGCCCCAAGTAGGAGGAATCCTACTTGGGGTCCTCCCAATTCGGCCTCCCCCCTTTCCTATTCCTATTCGGAGTAGGAAGGGAAGAGGGGGAATCCTATTCCCTTTTTTCCTTTCCTCATTCCCCTTTTCTACTCCGATTTAGCCAGTTACGTTGTGATGTTTGATAGCACACAAGGTATTCCTCCGGTATTCGGGAGTTGCATAATCTCATAGTCAAAGGATATGTACAAGTCATGAAAAAAGCAATAGTAATAAAACTGAACGATCAATATGCTAAGCTAACGGACGTGTCATGTCCATCACATCATTCTCCTAATGATGTGATCCCGTTCATCAAATGACAACACATGTCTATGGTTAGGGAACTTAACCATCTTTGATTAATGAGCTAGTCTAGTAGAGGCTTACTAGGGACATTGTGTTTTGTCTATGTATCCACACATGTATCAAGTTTTCGGTTAATACAATTTTAGCATGAATAATAAACATTTATCATGATATAAGGAAATATAAAATAACAACTTTATTATTGCCTCTAGGGCATATTTCCTTCAGTCTCCCACTTGCAGTAGAGTCAATAATCTAGTTCACATTGTCGTAGCATATATTCCAACTCCGAGATGCTTGCACCAGTCCATAGATGGATCGCTGGAGCTTGCACACTTTGTTAGCACCTTTAGGATCGACAAAACCTTCTGGTTGCATCATATACAACTCTTCTTTAATAAATCCATTAAGGAATGAAGTTTTGACATCCATTTTCTAGATTTCATAAAATGCAGCAATTGCTAACATGATTCGGACAGACTTAAGCATCGCTACGAGTGAGAAAGTCTCATCATAGTCAACTCTTGAACTTGTCGAAAAACCCCTTTTGTGACAAGTCGAGCTTTGTAGATAGTAACACTACCATAAGTGTCTGTCTTCCTCTTGAAGATCCATTTATTCTCAATGGCTTGCCGATCATTGGGCAAGTCCACCAAAGTCCACACTTTGTTCTCATACATGGATCCTATCTCAGATTTCATGGCCTCAAGCCATCTGTCCGAATCTGGTTTCATCATAGCTTCTTCATAGTTCGTAGGTTCATCATGGTCTAGTAACATGACTTCCAGAACAGGATTACTGTACCACTCTGGTGCAGAACGTGCTTTGTTCGACCTACGATGTCAAGTAGTAACTTGATCTGAAGTTTTATGATCATCATTGGCTTCCTCTCTAGTTGTTGTAGACATCACGGGAAACAGATTTCTCCGATGTGCTACTGTCCAACTCAAGAGAAGGTACAATTACCTCATCAAGTTCTACTTTCCTCCCATTCACTTATTTCGAGAGAAACTCCTTCTCCAGAAAGAATCCATTCTTAGCAACAAAGATCTTGCCTTTGGATCTGTGGTAAAAGGTGTACCCAACAATTTCTTTTCACCGGTACATGTCGGTGCTATACAAACAGTTTTAACCCCTTTCCGCGATGGCGTTCGGAACCGTCACCTAGTGAGTGTGAGCGATAGGGGGGGGGGGTCCTTCCCACACGACCCAGAAACCGTCGGGGATATGCCCTCCTGACACACACGCTCGGCAAAATGAGGTCGTGTGCGACCCGTGAGGCGACCAAATATGATTATACGTACAATAGTGCCAAAAAATACAATTATACAGGAAAAATCATTTTCATTCGTAAGTACATCCCACACAGTCAGTCCCCGCTAAACGTTTCTGTTCGTATATACATCCCACATAGTCACTCCAAGGAAAACGTTTGCGCAAGGTGGCCTAATGCAAACAATTTTCAAGAGAATGTCATGTGTGATTGTTCATTGATCCAACACGGTTTATTCCTAGAAACTGTGTGCGTTGCCTGAGGTCATCGCCCACGGTGTTTTATCAGTAACCGTTTGCAATAGGAAAACCCAATTAGCGGGCTAATTGCCCTATCATTAATAATCCATTTACTAATCTAATTGACATTCATATTAAGCACATAATATATTCCATTTCCATATTAAGGAAGCAGGATTTCATAATTCAAATACATCAGAGTACAACATGATATATCTTCAGCACTCAGCTACCCCATTACACAACTGCACCAGCAGCAAGTTTCACATGCAACATCTAGAACCTTTCAAAATTAGCATCATAGACGGTACATAGAGAGATGCATCTGATCTGGAAAACTGCTGAAGCGGAAGGCAAATATTGAGCCTTCATTCATGTTGAAGGTCTTTGCAACTTTAGGCCAGTGCCTGTGGATGATTGACCGTAAATCCTTCGACCTCTTCAGGAACACTTCAATATTGAACCGTGGGTGTTGTATGAAAACTTTCCTCGCCTCCTGACCACAGAGGTGGTTTGAGAGGTAATCATCAGTGAACCCTGAAAACAAGGATGTGCATAAATATCTTCTCTATAATGGAAATGGGGCAAAGGAATAAAAAAGGCAAGGTATAATAGTTAGTACCATCTTGTAAACCTTAGTGCTTCCCGTTGTTTCCCTGCAACACATATAAGGTAGTTAGTCATCAGGTTAAGTAAGGGTTCACATGCTATTAGTAAGATATGTTGATGATAAATAAGCACATTTTAGATTCATCAGATTAATTCAAGCTACATGGAAAACCCATTTATCCAAACCAAGCATGATTAAGAACTAGGAAACATAGCACTTGTATATGTTTCTCATGTATTAAGTGCAGCCAAATTCGATTTATTCCTCACATGGTATACAATAACAGAATGCAACCACAACAATTGAACATCACATTGCAGAATTGAACCAACCAATTAACTAAATACCACAACAAAAAAACCAAACGTTAACTGAGCACCACATTACACAATATAACATACTCCTAATAGAAGATCAGACAGTTAACCAAACTAAGCATGCTTAACAACTTGGAAATATAGCAATTGTATTTGTTTCTCATGTATTTAGTATAGCCAAATTCCATTTCTTTCTCACATGGTATACAATAACAGAATGCAGCCACAACAATTGAACATCACATTGCAGAATTGAACCAAGCAGTTAACTAAACACCACAACAAATGAACCAGACGTTAACTGAGCACCACATTGCACAATATAACATACTCCTAATGGAAGATCAGACAGTTAACCAAACCAAGCATGCTTAACAACTTGGAAATATTGCACCATGAAGAATTGAACATCACATTTGCAGAATTGAACCAAGCAGTTAACTGAACACCACATTGCATGACATATAGAACATATACACTATAGCAAAAGACTGCATGGTAAAAGTAGATAGCACAATTCACTAGAATTTGTTAAGGAAAGGCAATAGCTAACAAACTGAACATGGGTCCTTATAGTGAGCTAATAAGACAAGCTACTCCTCATTGTTGGAGATATCGATGATGATTGGCTCCTTGGACATGGAAGAGGGCGAGACCTCCGCATCATGGGTGCCCTCGTTGTAGTGGTGAGTTGCCTGAGCTGCTCTGGGCACCAACCTGCTGGCTCTCAAGATGATGTAAGCACATGCATGCTGAGAAAACACCTCGTAGTCTTTGTCGAAGGCACTGACGGTGGCCTCGAGAAAACACCACGAACTGTCATTTGAAGCAGCCAATTGCGTCGCGGCGTCGGCGGCGAGGCGTCAACTGTGGTCTCGACAACGAGGTGCTCCTCCAAGATCTAGGGGTCGGCACGAATGGCAGCCATCGTGACCTCATCCGCGCGTGCGGCCGCGATTTCTTCTCTGTTGCCAAATGCTCCCTGAGATCCTGGCTATACTGCGTGCATGATAACCCACAAGTATAGGGGATTGCAATAGTTTTCAAGGGTAGAGTATTCAACCCAAATTTATTGATTCGATACAAGGGGAGCCAAAGAATATTCTCAAGTATTAGGAGTTGAGTTTTCAATTCAACCACACCTGGAAAACTTAATATCTGTAGCAAAGTATTTAATAGCAAAGTAATATGGAAGTAACAGTAATGGTGGCAAAAGTAACAGTAGCAGTTTTGTAGTAATTGTAACAGTGGCAACGATAAAGTAACTAAGCAAAGATCAATATGTGAATAGCTCGTTGGCATAGGATCAGTGATGGATAATTAGGTTGGATGCGATTCCTCATGCAACATTTATAACATAGGGTGACACAGAACTAGCTCCAGTTCATCAATGCAATGTAGGCATGTATTCCGAATATTGTCATACATGCTTATGGAAAAGAACTTGCATGACATCTTTTGTCCTACCCTCCCGTGGCAGTGGGTTCCTATTGGAAACTAAGGGATATTAAGGCCTCCTTTTAATAGAGTACCAGACCAAAGCATTAACACTTAGTGAATACATGAACTCCTCAAACTACGATCATCACCGGGAGTGGTCCTGATTATTGTCACTTCGGGG
The DNA here is from genome assembly GCF_003073215.2 of Triticum urartu. Taxonomy (NCBI): domain Eukaryota; kingdom Viridiplantae; phylum Streptophyta; class Magnoliopsida; order Poales; family Poaceae; genus Triticum; species Triticum urartu. The sequence continues at coordinate 296,914,314 of NC_053027.1, forward strand.
TTGCCGGATCATAACACATAGTAGGTGACTATTGAATTGCAAGATAGGATCAAGAACTGACATATATTCATGAAAACGTAATATGTTCAGATCTGAAATCATGGCACTCGGGCCCTAGTGACAAGCATTAAGCATAACAAAGTCATAGCAACATCAATCTCAGAACATAATGGATACTAGGGATCAAACCCTAACAAAACTAACTCGATTACATGATAGATCTCATCCAACCCATCATCGTCTAGCAAGCCTATGATGGAATTACTCATGCACGGTGGTGAGCATCATGAAATTGGTGATGGAGGATGGTTGATGATGAAGACGGCGATGGATTCCCCTCTCCGGAGTCCCGAACGGACTCCAGATCAGCCCTCCCAAGAGAGATTAGGGCTTGGCGGTGGCTCCGTATCGTAAAATGCGATGAATCCTTCTCTCTGATTTTTTCTCCCCGAACATGAATATATAGAGTTGGAGTTGACGTCGGTGGAGCCTCAGGGGGCGCACAAGGCAGGGGGGCATGCCCGAGGGGGGTGGGCACGCCCTCCAGCCTCGTGGACAGGGTGTGGGCCCCCTGGTGTTGATTCTTTTGCCAATATTTTTTATTTATTCCAAAAATATTCTCCGTGAAGTTTCAGGTCATTCCGAGAACTTTTATTTCTGCACAAAAATAACACCATGGCATTTCTGCTAAAAACATCGTCAGTCCGGGTTAGTTCCATTCAAATCATGCAAGTTAGAGTCCAAAACAAGGGCAAAAGTGTTTGGAAAAGTAGATACTGTCGGATTTCGGGTTCCGGCAGACCCTTGAGGTTCGAACACTGGGGTGCGCGCGGAGATTTCGCTTCCTACCTACCTGCACCCCTCCGCCTCACTAAGATCTAAGCTATGGAAAGAACAACACAAGAGACACATGGTTTATACTGGTTCAGGCCACCGTTGTGGTGTAATACCCTACTCCAGTTTGTGGTGTGGTGGATTGCCTCTTGGGCTGATGATGATGAATGATACAAGGAAGAACAGCCTCGCGAGGGTCTGTTCTTGGCTGGGGCGATGAACTGCTGGGAGGAGTTCAGCCACCCTTCTCTCTCTCTCTCTCTGACCGAACTCCTTCTCTTAATCCTTCCCCCAGAAGACCCCTCTCTTTTGTGGGTGGCTGGTCCTATTTATAGAGGCCCTGGTCCTCTTCCCAAATATCGAGCGGGAAGGGAGCCAACAATGGCGGGCTAATTTGAAGGGGGACAGCTAGTACTCGCTACCCTGACAAAAGTAGTCTTCGCCTGCATAAAGCTCTGGTGGTGACGCCGTCTTGGGCTCCACGATGACCTCCGTCTTGCAGTCTTCCTGGTCTTGGTCTCGTTGCATCGAAATGGCAACCTTTGCCTGATGCCTCGGTACTCCGCGGCTGCGCTTGCCCCCTTTGCACCAAAGAGGAAAGGAGGACACTGCGCGGGCTGGCACCCGCCTGGCGCCCTTGGTCGTCATGGCTTGCGTCACGGGCACCTCGTGAGGTACCCCACCTTGATCTCTCCGCCTCCTTGCGAGCCAGCCTGATGAGGCCGTGCCTGAAGAAGCTCCGTGTCGTCCGCCCCACGAGGCTTGGCCCCTCGCGAGGGTCTTGGGTCTGTGTTGATGAAGATGGGCCGTGCTGGGCCCCCCTTGAGCCATGCCGCAGGCCGCAGGAAGGCAAGTCTGGGGACCCCCGTTCCCAGAACGCCGACAGATACGATGGAGACGTATCAACTCCCCCAAGCTTAAACCTTTGCTTGTCCTCAAGCAATTCAGTTGACAAACTGAAAGTGATAAAGAAAAACTTTTACAAACTCTATTTGCACTTGTTGTTGTAAATATGTAAAGCCAGCATTCAAGTTTTCAGCAAAGATTATGAACTAACCATATTCACAATAACATTTAGGTCTCATGTTTACTCTTATCAATGGCATAATCAACTAGCGAGCAATAATAATAAATCTCAGATGACAACACTTTCTCAAAACAATCATAATATGACATAACAAGATGGTATCTCGCTAGCTTTTTCTGAGACCACAAAACATAAATGCAGAGCACCTCTGAAGATCAAGGATTGACTAGACATTGTAATTCATGGTAAAAGAGATCCAATCACAGTCATACTCAATGTAAATTAATAGTAATGCATGCAAATGACAGCGGTGCTCTCCAACTGGTGCTTTTTAATAAGAGGATGATGACTCAACATAAAAGTAAATAGATAGGCCCTTCGCAGAGGGAAGCAGGGATTTGGAGAGGTGCCAGAGCTCGATTTTTGAAATATAGATAAATAATATTTTGATTGGCATACTTTCATTGTCAACGTAACAACCGAGAGATCTCGATATCTTCCATGCTACACACATTATAGGCGGTTCCCAAGCAGAATGGTAAAGTTTATACTCCCCCACCGCCAACAAACATCAATTCATGGCTTGTCCGAAACAACGGGTGCCTCCAACAAACAACAATCCTGGGGGAGTTTTGTTTGCAATTATTTAATTTAAGCATGGGACTGGGCATCCCGGTTACCAGCCATTTTTTCGTGAATGAGGAGCGAAGTCCACTCCTCATGAGAATAACCCACCTAGCATGGAAGATATAGATAGCCCTAGTTGATACATGAGCTATTCGAGCATACAAAACAGAATTTCATTTGAAGGTTTAGAGTTTGGCACATACAAATTTACTTGGAACGACAGGTAGATACCGCATATAGGATGGTATGGTGGACTCATATGGAATAACTTTTGGGGTTTATGGAAGTGGATGCACAAGCAGTTTTCCCGCTTAGTACAAGTGAAGGCTAGAAAGAGACTGGGAAGCGACCAACTAGAGAGCAACAACAGTCATGAACATGCATTAAAATTAATCAACACTGAGTGCAAGCATGAGTAGGATATAATTCACCATGAACATAAATATCGTCGAGGCTTTGTTGATTTTGTTTCAACTACATGCATGAACATGTGCCAAGTCAAGCCACTTGAATCATTCAAAGGAGGATACCACCCTATCATACCACATCACAACCATTTTAATAGCATGTTGGCACGCAAGGTAAACCATTATAAATTCCTAGCTAATTAAGCATGGCATGAACAACTATAATCTCTAATTGTCATTGCAAACATGTTTCATTCATAATAGGCTGAATCTGGAAGGATGAACTAATCATATTTACAAAAACAAGATAGGTCGAGTTCATACCAGCTTCTCTCATCTCAATCAGTCCATCATATATCGTCAATATTGCCTTTCACTTGCACAACCGAACAGTGTGGATAATAATAATAGTGCACGTGCATTGGACTAAGCTGGAATCTGCAAGCATTTAATACAAGGGAGAAGACAAGGTAATATGGGCTCTTGGTTAGATCAACAATAATTCATATGAGAGCCACTCAACATTTTCATCATGGTTTTCTCCTCTCGACCCCCAAAGAAAAGAAAGAAAACTATTTACACGGGAAAGCTCCCAACAAGCAAAAGAAGAACGAGAAATATTTTTGGGTTTTCTTTTTACTTACTACTACAAGCATGGAAAGTAAACTAGCTAAAAGCTACAACTAATTTTTTTGTTTTTATTAAGGTTTTTCAAACAGACAAGAAGAAGGCTTAAAAAGAAATTAAACTAGCATGGATAGTTCAATGAAAAAGTATGAGCACCGACAACTAGCATGAGTGTGTGAGCATGAATGTAATGTTGGTGAGATATACATACTCCCCCAAGCTTAGGCTTTTGGCCTAAGTTGGTCTAGGGCCATGGCTCAAAGCTGCCCTCTCGGGTGTCCGAAGGAGTGTCCTCTGTGTGCCACTGGTTGGCGATCTCCTCCGGATCCCACTGATAAAAAGATTGTCGATAAGGGTCAAGGGATGGCTCAGGCTCAGGCTCTGGAGCTGGTGTCAGGCTCCAGTATTCATAAACAGCCTCCGGCAAAATGAGGCACATGCCTGAAAATATGTTAAACAAAGAGGGCGCAGGCAAGGTAATAATCTCATAGTAATTTTTATCAAATATCAATTTATACTTAAGCATCTTCTATCTTTAACAATGAAATCATGTGCTACCATACTCTTATAATCTAGAAAAATAGGGGGCAGCAACTTTTCCTCTTTCTCATAATGCCTAATAGGTATCATAAAGTGTGCAGCAAGGCGCGAAGCAAAGATGCCTCCGAAGATGGGGCCCTTTGTACGGTTCAGATTTAATCTTTTAGCAACAATAGCGCCTAAACTGAAAGTGGTATCACGATACAAAGCATGGCGCAAAATAACAATATCAGGAGCACTGAGATTTCCACTGTTCCCGTGACCAATTAGGCATCTACTAGCAAATATTGCAAAGTAACGTAGAATAGGAAAATGTATGCTAGTAATTCTTGCATCGGAAACTTTCCTCGTTTCCCCTACATCAATCGTATCAATAAACCCCTCCACATCATTACGATGTTATTCCTCTACGCTACCCGCAAAGGGTATCGTACAGACCCGACAAAAATCATATAGTGACATCTCCTTAACCTCATCATATAAGTGAAATTCCACTGAAGGTGGTGAATTCTTAGCATGAAAGTAAAATTTTTGCACAAAAATATTAGTGAGGAGGAGATACTGTTCGCGCTGGTCGCGGAGGAAGTCGATGAGGCCTGCATTCTCAGCCAAATAATAGAAGTCCTCATAAATCCCGGTGGCTCTCAAGAACTCACCACAAGGCCATTCGCACGGCCGAACCTCCGCAGTGCGAGGGAGATTATATTTGGGCTTCTTATTCTCTTCACTTTGCTTATCCTTCGAGCTTCGGCTCGAAGAGCCCCTCAACAATCTTTTCATCATTTTCTTTCTCTGAAAAATTTCTGAAATTTTTAGGACTTAAAATAAAAGTGAATCAAACTCAACAAGATTGACAACAACTACTCCTACAAGTGCCTAGAGGCCATATCATGCATTAAAACTACTTTTGAACACATAAATTTGACATGCAAGCTCAAGAACAGGGTCACCTAAGCAGCAAAAATTTGCAATAAATAAAGCACTAGAACAAAAACTAATTGGACCATTGGAGGAGTCAGATACCGAAGAACAATCCACCAAAACAGTTTTGTGAATGAAGCTTTGAGCAAGGAGATAAAAAATGGCAGCAAGATGAGCTAGAACACGGGTTTGAGCTATGGGAGGATTTTTTCTGGAGAAAGACGAAATGTGTGGGTGCTGGAATAAGTGGAGGGGGGCCACATGGGGTCCACGAGGCAGGGGGCCGCCCCAGGGGGGGTGGGCGCGCCCTCGACCCTCGCGGCCAGGTGGTGTGGCCCCTTGGTGTGTTCTTAGTGCCAGATATTCTTAAATATTCTAAAAAAAATCATCTAAAATTTTCAGGACATTTGAAGAAGTTTTATTTTCGGGGTATTTTTTATTGCAAGGATAATTCAGAAAATAGACAGAAAATACTATTTTTGCTTTATTTAATCTAAATAACAGAAAGTAAAAGGAGGGTACAGAGAGTTGTGCTTTTTGACTTCATCCATCTCATGCTCATCAAAAGGAATCCACTAACAAGGTTGATCAAGTCTTGTTAACAAACTCTTTTCGAATAACATGAAATAGGAGAATTTTCGAATAACACTAGGTTACCTCAACGGGGATATGCACATCCCCAACAATAAGAATATCGTATTTCTTCTTGACAGTAGGAAGAGGAAATTCAAAACCTCCAATATTAATCGTTGGAATTTTTTCAATAGAATTGATACAGTGGACTTGAGGTTGTTTTCTCGGAAAGTGTACTGTATGCTCATTACCATTAACATGAAAAGCAACATTGCCTTTGTTGCAATCAATAACAGCCCCTGCAGTATTCAAAAAGGGTCTACCAAGAATAATAGACATACTATCTGAAGGAAATATGCCCTAGAGGCAATAATAAAGTTGTTATTTATATTTCCTTATATCATGATAAATGTTTATTATTCATGCTACAATTATATTAACCGGAAACTTAATACATGTGTGAATACATAGACAAACAGATTGTCACTAGTATGCCTCTACTTGACTACCTCGTTGAATCAATGATGGTTATGTTTCCTGACCATAGACATGAGTAGTCATTTGATTAATGGGATCACATCATTAGAGAATGATGTGATTGACTTGACCCATCCGTTAGCTTAGCACGATGATCATTTAGTTTGTTGCTATTGCTTTCTTCATGACTTATACATGTTCCTATGACTATGAGATTATGCAACCCCCGAATATCGGAGGAACACTTTGTGTGCTACCAAATGTCACAACGTAACTGCGTGATTATAAAGGTGCTCTACAGGTGTCTTCGATGGTACTTCTTGAGTTGGCATAGATCAAGATTAGGATTTGTCACTCCGATTGTCGGAGAGGTATCTCTGGGCCCTCTCGGTAATGCACATCACTTTAAGCCTTGCAAGCAATGCAACTAATGAGTTAGTTGCGGGATGATGTATCATGGAACGAGTAAAGAGACTTGCCGATAACGATATTGAACTAGGTATTGAGATATCGACGATCGAATCTCGGGCAAGTAACATACCGATGACAAAGGGAACACCGTATGTTGTTATGCGGTTTGACCTATAAAGATCTTCGTAGAATATGTAGGAGCCAATATGAACATCTAGGTTCCGCTATTGGTTATTGACCGGAGACGTGTCTCGGTCATGTCTACATAGTTCTCGAACCCGTAGGGTCCGCACGCTTAACGTTCGGCGACGATCGGTATTATGAGTTTATGTGATTTCATGTACCGAAGGTAGTTCGGAGTCCCGGATGAGATCGGAGACATGACGAGGAGTCTCGAAATGGTCGAGGCGTAAAGATCGATATATTGGACGACTGTATTCGGACATCGAGAAAGGTTCCGAGTGATTCAGGTATTTTTTGGAGTACCGGGGAGTTACGGGAATACGGGGAAGAAGTATTGGGCCTCATGGGCCAAGTGGTGGAAGAGAGGAGGCAGGGCGCGCAGCCCCCCTAGCCCAAACCGAATTGGACTAGGGGGCCGGCCCCCCTTTCTTCCTTTCCTCCCTCTCCTTCCTTCTCCACTTCCCCCTTCCTTTCCTCCTCCTAGTAGGAGTAGGAATCCTACTCCTACTAGGAGGAGGACTCCTCCTCCTGACGAGCCCTATAGGGCTCGACTAGCCTCCCCCTTGCCCCTTTATATACGGGGGCAGGGGGCACCCTAGAACACACAAGTTGATCATTGATCCCTTAGCCGTGTGCGGTGCCCCCCTCCACCATAATCCACCTCGATCATATCGTAGCGGTGCTTAGGCGAAGCCCTGCGTCGGTAGCAACAACATCACCATCATCATGCCGTCGTGTTGACGGAACTCTCCCGTGATGCTCTGCTAGATTGGAGTTCGTGGGACATCATCAAGATGAAGTGTGCTGAACTCGGAGGTGCCGTGCGTTCGGTACTTGGATCGGTCGGATCATGAAGACGTTCGACTACATGAACCGCGTTCTCATAACGCTTCCGCTTACGGTCTACGAGGGTACGTGTACGATACTCTTCCCTCTCGTTGCTATGCATCACCATGATCTTGCGTGTGCGTAGGAATTTTTTTGAAATTACTACGTTCCTCAACAGTGGCATCCGAGCCAGGTTTATGCGTAGATGTTATATGCACGATTAGAACACAAAGGAGTTGTGGGCATGGGTATATACATATTGCTTGTCGTCACTAGTTGATTCTTGATTCAGCGACATTGTTGGATGAAGCGGCCCAGACCGACATTACGCGTACGCTTATGCGAGACTGGTTCTACCGACGTGCTTCGCACACAGGTGGCTAGTGGGTGTCTGTTTCTCTAGCTTTAGTTGAATCGGTTTCAATGAACATGGTTCTTTCGGAAGATCAAAAAGCAATCACTATACTACGTTGTGGTTTTTGATGCGTAGGTAAGAACGGTTCTTGCTCAGCCCGTAGCAGCCACGTAAAACTTGCAACAACAAAGTAGAGGACGTCTAACTTGTTTTTGCAGGGCATGTTGTGATGTGATATGGTCAATACGTGATGAGATATAAATTGTTGTATGAGATGATCATGTTTTGTTGAAGTTATCGGCAACTAGCAGGAGCCTTATGGTTGTCTCTTTATTACATAAGATGCAAGCACCAAATAATTGCTTTACTTTATTGCTATGCGATAGCAATAGTGGCAAGAGCAATAGTTGGCAAGACGACCATATGATGACACGTTGATAGAGATCAAGATGATGGAGATAATGGTGTCATGCCGGTGACGATAGAGATCATGCCGGTACTTTGGAGATGGAGATCAAAGGCGCAAGATGATCATGGCCATATCATGTCACATATTTTGATTGCATGTGATGTTTATCCTTTATGTATCTTATTTTGCTTAGTTTGACGGTAGCATTATAAGATGATCTCTCACTAAATTTCAAGGTACAAGTGTTCTCCCTGAGTATGCACCGTTGCCGAAGTTCGTCGTGCCGAGACACCACGTGATGATCGGGTGTGATAAGCTCTACGTTCACATACAACGGGTGCAAGCCAGTTTTGCACACGCAGAAATACTCGGGTTAAACTTGACGAGCCTAGCATATTCAGATATGGCCTCGGAACACTGGAGACCAATAGGTCGAGCGTGAATCATGTAGTAGATATGATCAACATAGTGATGTTCACCATTGAAAACTACTCCATCTCACGTGATGATCGAAGATGGTTTAGTTGATTTGGATCACGTGATCATTTAGATGACAAGAGGGATGTCTATCTAAGTGGGAGTTCTTAAGTAATATGATTAACTGAACTTTAATTTATCATGAACTTAGTCCTGATAGTATTTGCATATCTATGTTGTAGATCAATATCTCGCGATGTAGCTCCCCGTTTATTTTTGATATGTTCCTAGAGAAAAACTATGTTGAAAGATGATAGTAGCAATGATGCGGACTAGGTCCGTGATATGAGGATCATCGTCATTGTTGCACAGAATAATTATGTCCTTGATGCACCACTAGATGACAGACCTATTGCAGGAGCAGATACAGACGTTATGAACGTTTAACAAAGCTCGGTATGATCACTACTTGATAGTTTAGTGCACCATGCTTTATGGCTTAGAAACAGGACGTCAAAAACGTTTTGAACGCCACGGAGCATATAAGATGTTTCAAGAGATGAAATTGGTATTTCAGACTCATGCTCGAGTCGAGAGGTATGAGACCTCTGACAAGTACTTTGCCTACAAGATGGAGGAGAATAGCTCAACCAGTGAGCATATGCTCAGATTGTCTGAGTGCTACAATCAGTTGAATCAAGTGGGAGTTAATCTTCCAGATAAGATAGTGATTGACAGAGTTCTCTAGTCACTATCACCAAGTTACTAGAACTTCGTGATGAACTATAATATGCAAGGGATAACGGAAACGATTCCCAAACTCTTCATGATGCTGAAATAGACGAAGGTAGAAATCAAGAAAAGCATCAAGTGTTGATGGTTGAAAAGACCACTAGTTTCAAGTAAAAGGGCAAGGGAAAGAAAGGGAACTTCAAGAATAATGGGAAGCAAGTTGCCACTCCCATGAAGAAGCCCAAAGCTAGAGCCAAGCCTGAAACTGAGTGCTTCTACTGCAAAGGAAATGGTCCCTGGAAGTGGAACTGCCCTAGATACTTGGCGGATAAGAAGGATGGCAAAGTGAACAAAGGTATATTTGACATACATGATGTGTACTTTACTAGTGTTTATAGCAAACCCCTCGGTATTTCATACTGGTTCAGTTGCTAAAAGTAGTAACTCAAAACGGGAGTTGCAAAATAAACAAAAGACTAGTTGAGGGCGAGGTGATGATGTGTGTTGGAAGTAATTCCAAAGGTTGATAAGATCACCATCGCACACTCTCTTTACCTTCGGGAGTAGTGTTGAACCTAAAATAAATGTTATTTGGTGTTTGCGTTGAGCATAATATGATTGGATCATGTTTATTGCAATACGGTTATTCATTTAAGTGAAAGAATAACTGTTATTCTGTTTACATGAATAAAACCTTCTGTGGTCATACACCCAAGGTGAATGGTTTATTGAATCTCTATCATAGTGATACACATATTTATAATATTGAAGCCAAAAGATGCAAAGTTAATAATGATAGTGCAACTTATTTGTGGCATCGCCGTTTAGGTCATATTGGTGTAAAGTGCATGAAGAAAATCCATGCTGAGGGCTTTTGGAATCACTTGATGCTTGCGAACCATGCCTCATGGGCAAGATGACTAAAACTCCGTTCTCCGGAACAATGGAGCGAGCAACGGACTTGTTGGAAATAATACACACTGATGTATGCTGTCCGATGAGTGTTGAGGCTCGCGGTAGGTATCATTATTTTCTCACCTTCACAGATGATTAGAGCAGATATGGGTATATCTACTTGACGAAACATAAGTTTGAAACATTTGAAAAGTTCAAAGAATTTCAGAGTGAAGTGGAAAATCAACGTACCAAGAAAATAAAGTTTCTAGGATTTGATCGTGGAGGAGAATATTTGAGTTACGAGCTTGGTCTTCATCTGAAACAATGCAGAATAGTTTCCCAACTCACGCCACCCGGAAAACCACAGCGTAATGGTGTGTCCGAACATCGTAACCGTACTTTATTAGATATGAGGCAATCTGTGATGTCTCTTACCGATTTACCACTATCGTATTGGGGTTATGCTTTAGAGACAGCTGCATTCACGATTAATAGGGCACCATCTAAATCCGTTGAGACGACGCCATATGAATTGTGGTTTGGCAAGAAACCAAAGTTGTCGTTTCTGTCGGATGTGGGGTTGTGACAAACCCTTAAGGTTCATACACTGGGGTGCGCGTGAAGTCTTTCCCTCCTACCAATCCACGCCCTAGCTCGCTAAGATCTCGCGGACGAACTCGACGAACTCGCAACACAGAAAGACACGAGATTTATACTGGTTCGGGCCACTGTTGTGGTGTAACACCCTACTCCAGTGTGGTGGTTGTGGTGGATTGCCTCTTGGGATGATGGTGAGCAGTACAAGGGGAAGAACATCCTCCTGAGGTTGAGGTGTTCTTGTGCTTGGCTAACTTGTGCAGGTGAGAGTGATCTCTCTCCCCCTCTACGGTGGTGGCTAGCTCTACTTATATAGGCCCTGGTCCTCTTCCCAAATATTAAGCGGGAAGGGAGCCAACAATGACGGGCAAATTCGAAGGGGGACAACTAGTACAAGCTATCCTGACAAAAGTGGTCTTCACCTGTGAAAGGCTCTGGTGGTGACGCTGTCTTGGGCTCCACGATGACCTTCGTCTTGCCGTCCTTCTGGTCTTGGTCTCGTTGCACCAATATGGCAACCTTTGCCTGATGCCTCGGTACTCTTCGCCTGCGCCTGCTTCCTTAGCACCAAAGAGGAAACAAGGACACTACGCGCGCTGGCGCCCGCCTGGTGCCGATCATCATGGCTCACGTCACGAGAGACTCGTGAGGTTTGCCCCGCCTTGATATCTCCGCTCCTCGTGAGCCTGTCTAACTAGGCCGCTCCAGAGGAGGTCTTGCATCGTCCACCTAGCGAGGCTTGGCCCCTCGCGAGGGTCTTGGATGCCTTGTTGGTGAAGACGGGCTGTACGTCCTGCTGGCTTAGCCACGCCATGGGCCGCAGGTAGGCAAGTCTGGGGACCCCGATTCCCAGAACGCCAACAGTAGCCCCCGGGCCCAAGGTGCGCTCGGGCTTGGCTTCGCAGCGAAGCCAAGAGTCAAGTACGGAGCATCACGGGCCCCAAAAGCCTGCGGCCTCAGTTGACGCGTGGCGGTTGATTGGACGTGGGCGTCTCCTCTTCCCCACGCTGCCTCGGCAACTGCACGACTTGACAAGTCCCTGTGACATGCAAGGAAAACCATCATTACCTGCGATCGTGGGAGGTGCCAGTTGGCCTTCTCTTGCTATAAATAGGGGGGGCGGAGCCCCCGTCACCCATCTCTTCCTCGCTCGCTTGCTTCTTCCTCCTTGCTCCACTGCTAACAACAATGGCGCCTATCAGAAGGTTCTTCGCCGAAGAGAAGGGAAAGGCCCCCCGGGGTGATCTGAGGCCACTTCCGCCGAAGAAGAGGTCGATCCATCGCCATGATGAAGCGGTGATGCAGGTGGTGAAGAGGCCTTGGTGCGAGCGGCCTCCTTCGGGGTATCCGCTACCCTTGTATGCCCGAGCCGAGGGCTCAGGAGGACGGAGCGACGAGGAGCGTCGCCCGCGTCGCGCTTGGGGTCGCCGTGCCACGGCGATGCGCCCCGTCGCCCCTGGAATACACGCCGCGGACTCCTCACGCGAGCTGGTGCTGTGGGCACCGATGCCTCCAAGCTCTTGGATCCGCTTCCCGCATTTCTTCTCCGACGTGATGCTGCCGAGGGGGCCTCTCGAGCTCTGGTTGCAGCACGCGGACTGCAGCGCTCCGACGACTGGAGCAAAGATCGAAGCGGTCCCCACTGGCAAGATCTTCATGACTCGTGGCTGGGGTGAGATCGTGCGGGTCTGCCATGTGAGGGGTGCCCTCGCGATCCACTTTGAGTACGACGGAGTCTCCACGCTCTTCTTCAAGGTATTCGACGCGGAGGGTCGCCGCCTGGAGTGCTGCTCCGGAGAGGAGCGCGAGGCTGACATGCGTTCCGCTCGTGGCCACTCCAGCAGCAGCAGCCCTTGGGAGTCCAGCAGCTCTCCCGAGCTCTACGAGACTCCGGAGACGAGCAATGAAAACTACGTGCCCCCGAGCTCTCGCCGCACTCGGAGCAGAGCTGTGGCGTTCGGCCGTCGCCGCCGCTGATCTGGATGGGGTAGGCGCCGGCCTCCCGTGGCCCACTGTTGATGATGGCATCCGCCGCGGGAGGGTGTAGATAGGAACCCCCTTAGTTTCTTCTTTTGTTCCCTGCGAAGAATCATGAAGTGCCCCGTGGGGGCATGTAAGGGTCTGTAATGTCTTTTGTGCTTATCTTCCTTGTTATGAAAATTTGGCGAACGCTTGTCCCGTTTAGGCTCGGTCCCCCCTTTCTTTCCTCGCCGTCGGTGTCAAAACCGGCGGATCTCGGGTAGGGGGTCCCGAACTGTGCGTCTAGGCGGATGGTAACAGGAGGCAGGGGACACGAAGTTTTACCCAGGTTCGGGCCCTCTTGATGGAGGTAAAACCCTACGTCCTGCTCGATTGATATTGATGATATGGGTAGTACAAGAGTAGATCTACCACGATATCAGAGATGCTAAACCCTAGAAGCTAGCCTATGGTATGATTGTATGTTCTTGTTGTTGTCCTACGGACTAAAACCCTCCGGTTTATATAGACACCGGAGTGGGTTAGGGTTACACAAGGTCGGTTACAAAGGAGGAGATATCCATATCCGTATTTCCTAGCTTGCCTTCCACGCCAAGGAGAGTCCCATCCGGACACGAGACGAAGTCTTCAATCTTGTATCTTCATAGTCCAACAGTCCGGCCAAAGGATATAGTCTGGTTGTTGATACGTCTCCAACGTATCTATAATTTTTGATTGCTCCATGCTATATTATCTACTGTTTTGGACTATATTGGGCTTTATTTTCCACTTTTATATTATTTTTGGGACTAACCTATTAACCGGAGGCCCAGCCCAGAATTGCTGTTTTTTTTGCCTATTTCAGTGTTTCAAAGAAACGGAATATCAAACGGAGTCCAAACGGAATAAACCTTTCTGGAACGTGATTTTCTTCCAGAATATGACCCAGGAACTTGGACCCAACGCCAAGGAAGCTTCGATGTGGGCACGAGGTAGGGGGGGCGCCCTATACCCCCAGGCACGCCCCCACCCTCGTGGGCCCATCGAAGCTCCACCGACGTACTTCTTCCTCCTATATATATCTACGTACCCCAAACGAATAGATACGGAGCCAAAAACCTAATTGCACCGCCGCAACTTTCTGTATCGACAAGATCCCATCTTGGGGCCTGTTCCGGAGCTCCACCGGAGAGGGCCGTCATCACGGAGGGCTTTTACATCATCATAGCCTCTCCGATGAAGTGTGAGTAGTTTACCTCAGACCTTCAGGTTCATAGTTATTAGCTAGATGGCTTCTTCTCTCTTTTTGGATCTCAATACAAAGTCCTCCCCCTCTCTTGTGGAGATCTATTCGATGTAATCTTCTTCTTTTTGCGGTGTGTTTGTTGAGACCGATGAATTGTGGGTTTATGATCAAGTCTATCTATGAATAATATTTGAATCTTCTCTGAATTCTTTTATGTATGATTGGTTATCTTTGCAAGTCTCTTCGAATTATCCGTTTGGTTTGGCCAACTAGATTGGTAGTTCTTGCAACGGGAGAAGTGCTTAGCTTTGGGTTCGATCTTGCGGTGTCCTTTCCTAGTGACAGAAAGGGCAGCAAGGCACGCATTTCATCGTTGCTATCGAGGATAACAAGATGGGGTTTATTTCATATTGCATGAATTTATCTCTCTACATCATGTCATCTTGCTTAAAGCGTTACTCTGTTTTTAACTTAATACTCTAGATGCATGCTGGATAGCGGTCGATGAGTGGAGTAATAGTAGTAGATGCAGAATCGTTTCGGTCTACTTGTCATGGACGTGATGCCTATATACATGATCATGCCTAGATATTCTCATAACTATGCTTAATTCTGTCAATTGCTCAACAGTAATTTGTTCACCCACCGTAGAATACTTATGCTCTTGAGAGAAGCCACTAGTGAAACCTATGGCCCCCGGGTCTATTCTCATCATATCAATCTCCATCACTTTAATCTTGCTTTGCTTTTTTACTTTGCCTTTTTCTTTTCACTTTGCATCTCTATACCAAAAATACCAAAAATATTATATCTATCAGATATGACTCTCGTAAGTGACCGTGAAGGGATTGAGAACCCCTAATCACGTTGGTTGTGAGTACCTATCGTTTTGTGCAGGTACGAGGGACTTGAGCATGGCCTCCTACTGGATTGATACCTTGGTTCTCAAAAACCGAGGAAAATACTTACGCTACTCTGCTACATCATCCTTTCCTATTCGGGGAAATCCAACGCAAGCTCAAGAGGTAGCAAGAAGAATTTCTGGCGCCGTTGCCAGGGAGTCTACGCAAAAAGCCAACATACCAAGTACCCATCACAATCCCTATCTCTCGCATTACATTATTTGCCATTTGCCTCTCGTTTTCCTCTCCCCCACTTCACCCTTCCCGTTTTATTCGCCCTCTCTCTCTCTCTATCCTCCCTCTCTTTTCCGCTTGCCTTTTTGTTTGCTCATGTGTTGGATTGCTTGTTTGTCGTGATGGCTCAAGATACTACCAAATTGTGTGACTTCACCAATACCAGTAATAATGATTTCCTTAGCACTCCGATTGCTCCTCTTGCCAATACTGAATCTTGTGAAATCAATACTGCTTTGTTGAATCTTGTTATGAAAGATCAATTCGCCGGCCTTCCTAGTGAAGATGCCGCTACTCATCTGAATAGCTTCGTTGATTTATGTGATATGCAAAATAAAAAAGATGTCGATAATGATGTCGTTAAATTGAAGCTATTTCCTTTTTCGCTTAGAGATCGTGCTAAAGCTTGGTTTTCATCTTTGCCTAAAAATAGTATTGATTCTTGGAACAAGTGCAAAGATGCTTTTATCTCTAAGTATTTCCCTCCCGCTAAGATCATCTCTCCTAGAAACGATATTATGAACTTTAAGCAACTTGATCATGAACATGTTGCACAAGCTTGGGAGAGAATGAAATTAATGATACGTAATTTCCCTACTCATGGTTTGAATTTATGGATGATTATACAAAACTTTTTTGCCGGATTGAATTTTGCTTCTAGAAATCTTTTAGATTCGGCCGCGGGAGGCACTTTTATGGAAATCACTTTAGGATATGCTACTAAACTCCTAGATAATATTATGGTTAATTATTCTCAATGGCATACTGAAAGATCTTCTAATAAAAAAGTGCATGCGATAGAAGAAATCAATGTTTTGAGTGGAATGATGGATGAACTTATGAAATTATTTGCTACTAAGAGTGTTTCTTATGATCCTAATGATATGCCTTTGTCTACTTTGATTGAGAATAACAATGAATCTATGGATGTGAATTTTTTTGGTAGGAATAATTTTGGTAACAACGCTTATAGAGGGAATTTTAATCCTAGGCCATATCCTAGTAATCCTTCTAATAATTATGGGTATTCCTACAACAACTCTTATGGAAATTATAATAAGATTCCCTCTGAATTTGAGAATAGTGTTAAAGAGTTTATGAATTCACAAAAGAATTTTAATGCTTTGCTTGAAGAGAAATTGCTTAAAGTTGATGATTTGGCTAGGAACGTTGATAGAATTTCTCTTGAGGTTGATTCTTTAAAGCTTAGATCTATTCCTCCAAAGAATTATATCAATGAGTCTCTCAAAGCCATGATAATTTCCATTGATGAGTGCAAGGAAAGAACCGCTAGGATGCGTGCTTCCAAAGATGCCTTTATTAAAGCGTGTTCTTCCAATTCCTATGAAAATCAAGATGAAGATCTAAAAGTTATTGATGTGTCTCCTATTAAATCTTTGTTTTGCAATATGAATCTTGATGAAACTGAATATGATCTTCCTTTACCTAGAAGGCATTCTAAAAATTTAGAGTATTTAGATCTTTATGATGAAATTGATGAAAGTGGGATTGAAAGAAATAAAAATCCAGATGTTGCTAAATCCACTATATTGGATTTCAAGGAATTTAATTATGAAAGTTGCTCTTTAATTGATTGTATTTCCTTGTTGCAATCCATGCTAAATTCTCCACATGCTTATAGTCAAAAGAAAGCCTTCACCGAACATATTGTTGATGCCTTGATGCAATCTTATGAAGAAAAACTTGAGTTGAAAGTTTCTATACCTAGAAAACTCTATGATGAGTGGGAACCAACTATTAAAATTAAAATTAAAGATCATGAGTTTTATGCGTTGTGTGATTTGGGTGCTAGTGTTTCCACTACCCCCAAAACTTTGTGTGATTTGCTAGATTTCCGCGATTTTGATGATTGCTCTCTAAACTTGCATCTTGCGGATTCTACTATTAAGAAACCTATGGGAAAGATTAATGATGTTCTTATTGTTGCAAATAGGAATTATGTGCCCGTAGATTTCATTGTTCTTGATATAGATTGCAATCCTTCTTGCCCTATTATTCTTGGTAGACCTTTCCTTAGAACGGTTGGTGCGATTATTGATATGAAGGAAGGGAATATTAGATTTCAATTTCCACTAAAAAAGGGCATGGAACACTTTCCAAGAAAGAAAATAAAATTGCCATATGAAACTATCATGAGAGCCACTTATGGATTGCCTACCAAAGATGGCAATACCTAGATCTATCCTCGCTTTTATGCCTAGCTAGGGGCGTTAAATGATAGCGCTTGTTGGGAGGCAACCCAATTTTATTTTTATTCCTTGCTTTTTGCTCCTGTTTAGTAATAAATAAATTATTTAGCCTCTGTTTTGGTTGTGTTTTTTGTGTTTAATTAGTGTTTGTGCCAAGTAGAACCGTTGGGAAGACTTGGGGAAAGTCTTGTTGAACTTGCTGTAAAAAACAGAAACTTTAGCACTCACGAGAACTGCTGTCATTTTTATTTGGAAAGTGCTATTTAGTTAATTATTTTTGCAGATGATTAATATATAAATTCCTAACGTCCAGAAATTTATTTTAGAATTTTTGGGTTCCAGAAGTTTGCGTTAGTTACAGATTACTACAGACTGTTCTGTTTTTGACAGATTCTGTTTTTCGTGTGTTGTTTGCTTATTTTGATGAATCTATGGTTAGTAAAATAGTTTATAATCCATAGAGAAGTTGGAATACAGTAGGTTTAATACCAATATAAATAAAGAATGAGTTCATTACAGTACCTTGAAGTGGTCTTTTGTTTTCTTTCTCTAACGGAGCTCACGAGATTTCTATTGAGTTTTGTGTTGTGAAGTTTTCAAGTTTTGGGTGAATTCTTTTGATGGATTATGGAACAAGGTGTGGCAAGAGCCTAAGCTTTGGTATGCCCAAGGCACCCCAAGATAATCCAAGGACACCAAAAAGTCAAAGCTTGGGCATTCCCCGGAAGGCATCCCCTCTTTCGTCCACTTCCATCGGTAATTTACTTGGAGCTATATTTTTATTCACCAACATGATATGTGTTTTGCTTGGAGCGTCTTGCATTATTTGTGTCTTTGGTTGTTAGTGTGCCACAATCATACTTTCTGTACACACCTTTTGAGAGAGCCATACATGAATTAGAATTTGATAGAATACTCTATGTGCTTCACTTATATCTTTTTGAGCTAAGAAGTGTTGCTCTATGTGCTTCACTTATATCTTTTGAGCGCTATAATTTTGCTCTATGTGCTTCACTTAGATATTTTAGAGCACGGTGGTGGATTTGTTTTAAAGAAACTATTAATCTCTCATGCTTCACTTAAATTATTTTGAGAGTCTTAATAGCATGGTAATTTGCTTAATAATAACATGCTTGGTATTCAAGATTTGTGAAACTTTCTTTTGAGTGTGTTGAATACTAAGAAAAGTTGGATGCTTGATAATTGTTTTGAGATATGGAGGTAGTAATATCAAAGTCATGCTAGTAGAGTAATTGTGAATTTGATAAGTGCTTGAGTTAAAGTTTGCAAGTCCCGTAGCATGCACGTATGGTAAATGTTATGCAACAAATTTAAAACATGAGGTGTTATTTGATTGTCCTCCTTATGAGTGGCGGTCGGGGACGAGCGATGGTCTTTTCCTACCAATCTACCCCCTAGGAGCATGCGCGTAATACTTTGGTTTTTGATGGCTTGTAGATTTTTGCAATAAGTATATGAGTTCTTTATGACTAATGTTGAGTCCATGGATTATACGCACTCTCACCCTTCCATCCTTGCTAGCGTCTTCGGTACTGTGCATTGCCCTTTCTCACATTGAGAGTTGGCGCAAACTTCGCCGGTGCATCCAAACCCCGTGATATGATACGCTCTTTCACACATAAACCTCCTTATATCTTCCTCAAAAGAGCCACCATACCTACCTATTATGGCATTTCCATAGCCATTCCGAGATATATTGCCATGCAACTTTCCACCATCCAGTTTATCATGACACATTCATCATTGTCATATTGCTTAGCATGATCATGTAGTTGACATAGTATTTGTGGCAAAGCCACCGTTCATAATTTTTTTCATACTTGTCACTCTTGGTTCATTGCATATCCCGATACACCGCCAGAGGCATCCATATAGAGTCATACTTTGTTCTAGTATCGAGTTGTAATCATTGAGTTGTAAATAAATAGAAGTGTGATGATCATCATTCAGTAGAGCATTGTCCCAAAAAAAGAAAGGCCAAAGAAAAAAAAGAAGTCCCAAAAAAAGAAAATAAATAAAAAGGGGCAATGCTACTATCCGTTTTCCACACTTGTGCTTCAAAGTAGCACCATGTTCTTCATATAGAGAGTCTCTTGAGTTATCACTTTCATATACTAGTGGGAATTTTCATTATAGAACTTGGCTTGTATATTCCAACAATGGGCCTCCTCAAGTGCCCTAGGTCTTCGTGAGAAAGCAAGTTGGATGCACACTCACTTAGTTTCTTTTGTTGAGCTTTCATACATTTATAGCTCTAGTGCATCCGTTGCATGGCAATCCCTACTCCTTGCATTAACATCAATCGATGGGCATCTCCATAGCCCATTGATTAGCCTCATTGATGTGAGACTTTCTCCTTTTTGTCTTCTCCACATAACCCCCATCATTATATTCTATTCCACCCATAGTGCTATATCCATGGCTCACGCTCATGTATTGCGTGAAAGTTTATGAGTTTGAAATTATTACGGTATGAAACAATTGCTTGGCTTGTCATCGGGGTTGTGCATGATGAGAGCATTCTTGTGTGACGAAAATGGAGCATGACTAAACTATATGATTTTGTAGGGATGAACTTTCTTTTGCCATGTTACTTTAAGAAAACATAATCGCTTTGTTGGTTTGCTTGAAGTATTATTATTCTCTATGTCAATATGAACTTTTGTCTTGAATCTTCCTAATCTGAATATTCATACCACAATTAAGAAGATTTGCATTGAAATTGTGCCAAGTAGCACTCCGCATCAAAAATTCTCTTTTTATCATTTACCTACTCGAGGACGAGCAGGAATTAAGCTTGGGGATGCCTGATACGTCTCCAACGTATCTATAATTTTTGATTGCTCCATGCTATATTATCTACTGTTTTGGACTATATTGGGCTTTATTTTCCACTTTTATATTATTTTTTGGACTAACCTATTAACCGGAGGCCCAGCCCAGAATTGCTGTTTTTTTGCCTATTTCAGTGTTTCGAAGAAACGAAATATCAAACGGAGTCCAAACGGAATAAACCTTTCTGGAACGTGATTTTCTTCCCCAATATGACCCAGGAGACTTGGACCCTACGCCAAGGAAGCTTCGAGGTGGGCACGAGGTAGGGGGGCGCGCCCCCACCCTCGTGGGCCCACCGAAGCTCCACCGACGTACTTCTTCCTCCTATATATATCTACGTACCCCCAAACGAACAGGGACGGAGCCAAAACCCTAATTCCACCACCGCAACTTTCCGTATCCACGATATCCCATCTTGGGGCCTGTTCCGGAGCTCCGCTGGAGAGGGCCGTCATCACGGAGGGCTTCTACATCATCATAGCCTCTCTGATGAAGTGTGAGTAGTTTACCTTAGACCTTCGGGTCCATAGTTATTAGCTAGATGGCTTCTTCTCTCTTTTTGGATCTCAATACAAAGTTCTCCCCCTCTCTTGTGGAGATCTATTCGATGTAATCTTCTTTTTGCGGTGTGTTTGTTGAGACCGATGAATTGTGGGTTTATGATCAAGTCTATCTATGAATAATATTTGAATCTTCTCTGAATTCTTTTATGTATGATTGGTTATCTTTGCAAGTCTCTTCGAATTATCCGTTTGGTTTGGCCAACTAGATCGGTAGTTCTTGCCATGGGAGAATAGCTTAGCTTTGGGTTCGATCTTGCGGTGTCCTTTCCCAGTGACAGAAGGGGCAGCAAGGCACGTATTGCATCGTTGCCATCAAGGATAACAAGATGGGGTTTATTTCATATTGCACGAATTTATCTCTCTACATCATGTCATCTTGCTTAAAGCGTTACTCTGTTTTTAACTTAATACTCTAGATGCATGCTGGATAGCGGTCGATGAGTGGAGTAATAGTAGTAGATGCAGAATCGTTTCGGTCTACTTGTCACGGACGTGATGCCTATATACATGATCATGCCTAGATATTCTCATAACTATGCTCAATTCTGTCAATTGCTCAACAGTAATTTGTTCACCCACCGTAGAATACTTATGCTCTTGAGAGAAGCCACTAGTGAAACCTATGGCCCCCGGGTCTATTCTCATCATATCAATCTCCATCACTTTAATCTTACTTTGCTTTTTTACTTTGCCTTTTTCTTTTCACTTTGCATCTCTATACCAAAAATACCAAAAATATTATATCTATCAGATCTCACTCTCGTAAGTGACCGTGAAGGGATTGACAACCCCTAATCGCGTTGGTTGCGAGTAGCTATCGTTTTTTGCAGGTACGAGGGACTTGAGCGTGGCCTCCTACTGGATTGATACCTTGGTTCTCAAAAACTGAGGGAAATACATACGGTACTCTGCTGCATCATCCTTTCCTCTTCGGGGAAATCCAACGCAAGCTCAAGAGGTAGCAGCTGTCCGGAGACCCCCCTAATCCAGGACTCCCTCAGTAGCCCCTAAACCAGGCTTCAATGACGATGAGTCCGGCGCGCAGTATTGTCTTCGGCATTGCAAGGCGGGTTCCTCCTCCGAATACACCACGGAAGAATTTGAATACAAGGATAGTGTCCGACCCTCCAAAATAAGTTCCACATACCACCGTAGAGAGAATAATATTTCCACAAATCCAATTTGCTGACTTGTTTTGGTAACACGACATTATGTCATGGCCCGGTGATTATTCGAACTGTTTCCTTTAATTAGCCCCGCACATAACACGAGGCAGTTTTTTGACACGTCTTGTCAAAGAAGAGATTGTGTCCCCTTATCACAGGATTCTCATCAATACGGGTGTGGGTAACCCAACCGCGCCATCGATTACGGCGCTTGGGGGATAAGTGAGTTTTACCAGGCTAGTGGGGATGCTTAGTTTCGTCCACCCATATAAAGGGATAAGGATTCACCTTTTCATCCACGCCTTCTTCCTCCTTTGCTCATCCATTTTCACACGCTCGAGCTCCAGCGCCCAAGTCCGCATTTCCCACCTCAACCTTCTCCAACCATGTCCGGAGCGGGAGGTAGGTGGATGGTCTCCTCTGTCACGGAGGGACACATCAAGAAGCTGAGGAGAGCCGGATACCTGCCCGACGACATCGCGCACCGGCTCCCAGATGAGGGGCAGCTCATGCCCACCCCCAGGCCCCATGAGAGGGTAGTGTTCCTTACCCATTTCCTCCGTGGACTGGGATTCCCCCTCCACCCATTTGTCCAGGGGCTCATGTTCTACTATGGCCTGGATTTCCATGATCTGCCCCCGAACTTCATCCTCAACATCTCGGCGTTTATCGTCGTGTGCGGGGCCTTCCTTCGCATCAAGCCCCACTTCGGCTTATGGCTGAAGACCTTCAGTGTCAAGCCGAAGGTAGTGGGCGGCCGCCAGGCGTAGCGCGGAGGCGCCATGGTGGGCAAGATGCCCAACGTTACATGGCTCGAGGGCTCCTTCGTGGAGACCATAAAGGGGTGGCAATCGGGGTGGTTCTACATCACCGAGCCGCGTGACCCTGCATGGGCAGCGGCCCCCGAGTTCCGATCTGGCATCCCCACGCGGCTCACCTCCTGGAAAGAGAAGGGCCTGTCCTGGGGTAGTTCGGGAGAGCTGACCGGACTCCAAACATGTATTCAAAACATGGTGAACAAGAAGCTCAAACTCGTCAACGTAGTCCAGGTCATGCTCATCCGCCGGATCCTCCCGTGTCAACAACGGGCCTTCAACTTGTGGGAGTTTGGCCCGGCCCAGCACCAAAATCTGAACAAGCTCTTCGATACAACACACGAGGATGCCTGGAAGGTGTTATTCAAGGGTGTCGAGGTTCCTCCTCCTACCGAGGATCGCGGATTCTGCGCGAAGCGCCAAGCCAGCGCGGTAAGCTGTTTTACCTCTTACAGGATACTTGTTTTTCATAGTTTGACTCTATGCGGGATCTAAGCTCCCGTTCCTTTGACATGACTAGCAGGAAATGGCCGGATAGATCGACTGTCCGGCTCCCTTGCCCGAAGGCCCATCAAACGCTCTCCTGACGGAGATGCTAACACCGGCTCCTTACAAGGTGCCAGAGAAGACCAAGAAGGCCAAGGGAACCCGAAAGAGTTCCCGACGCCAGGTGTTATCGGACTCATTGTCCAATGACTCTGCGGCACACTCCTCCCCCAAAGACGAGGAGGAAGAAGATGATGCTCCCCCTTCAGTTGGGGGAGACAAGAAAAGGAAGGCCGCCCCAACCGGGGGGGGGGGCAAAGGGTCCAAGAAGGGAAGGACTCTCCTTCCGGACAGTTCCACCACCGCCGCCGAAGGCGAAGACGAGTGGCTGCTCAGGGCCAAGCCCATGGCGAAGTCGTAAGTATTCGGATACCAGAGTGACTCATAGCATTACTTTGTCGCACTGCTTCCCTAACGCCGAATATGATTATGCAGGCCACCACGAGCCCGTATTGATGTATCGTCGGACGGCTCCCTGGGCTCGTCAGATATGGATAGCGATCCACTTTCGACCGCCACCTCCCCTTGCCCTGCGGACGACACCGAGGTATTGTCTCAAGAGGCACCGGGTCGAGGGGAGAGAATCCCGGAGGTGCCTCAAGGCGACCTTCCGGACTCTGAGAGCAGAGGGAAGAAGGCCCATGAGGGCTCCGAGTTTGGCCCTCAGCCGAACACCGCGCCGGAACCTCCAGTGGTTCCGGACTCGGCCAGGCGGCCTCCTTCCAAGAGGGGCAAGACGCTTGTGCCGGTGACCTCTGTCCACCCAGAGGCGCCGGACAATCTGCTGGGAGCGCTTCGTAGCGCTTCCATCGACGAGGAGCACCATACTATTATGAGTGCGGTGGTCCAGAAGGTTCAGTCCGCCAAGAGCGGATTGACTGAAGCCTGTGCCAGCCTTCTAACAGTCTTTGAGGTAAGTGTTTGAAATATAGGATAAATATTACTACATAGACAGTAGCCCCTGATGCTCTGTTCGGTGTTCACAAAGAAAAGCCAAACAGAGGATCAAACAATATCGCAGGAGTCTAATATAAGTATGTCAATATGCGTATGCAGGCTTCGCTGCTGGCGTCTGCCGCACTGACAGCGGAGGTCGCCACACTGAAGCAGGACCTTAAAGGGTCCAAGGATGAGCTCGGCCTTGCCAAGAGGCAGCTCGAGGAGAACAAAGGTAAGTAGTACCTAGTCTATGGATATGTATAAAAAGAATGCGATTGCAAAATGACAGGATCATCATGAATTTGCCAGGGGCCACGACCGAAGTGGCGACCCTAAAGCAAGCTCTGTCCGCGGCCGAAGATAAAGCGGCCAAGGAGCGCACCGAGCGGGAAAGGCAAGAGGCTCGGGTGGGCGAGGTGCAGCAAGAGCTCTAGGCTCTCGTGACGAAGCACGAGGCGTTGGAGCTTGACTCGAAGACGCAAGAGTCTGACCTTGCCGCGGCCCTCGAGAGCGCGAAGAGTGCCAAGGCCGAGGCCCAAAAGGCCCTTCAGGAGAATGACGTGATGAAGAAAATAGCGGCGGGTAAGGCATTCTATATGCAAAGCAAGCAT
Source organism: Triticum urartu (assembly GCF_003073215.2). Classification (NCBI taxonomy): domain Eukaryota; kingdom Viridiplantae; phylum Streptophyta; class Magnoliopsida; order Poales; family Poaceae; genus Triticum; species Triticum urartu. The sequence goes on from NC_053027.1 coordinate 296,939,223, forward strand.
GTGAAAGTAGATTACCTATTACTTACCCGGATCCAGAGCTCTGCAGGAGCATTCGCAGATTTGCCCCGCAGCGTGTCGGATGCCGCACAGTTTTACCAGGCCGAGGAGGGAAGCTCAACGGAGAAGCTTTTCTGGTCTCAGTATACTGGGACCGAACACCTGGTGCCTATGAGCGACCAGCTGAAGCAGCTGGTCCAGCTACACAAGGCGGCCGAACATGCCATGAAGGGCTTTATAGTCCGACTGTGGCTTGGCGACGCCCATCCGAACAGCTACTTCGTCTTGGTGAGGCGGCTTGTGGAAGCCTGCCCACGGCTGGAAGTCGTCAAGTGGTCCGTCTGCATCGAAGGTGCACACCGGGCTTTCGCCCGTGTGAAGGTGCAATGGGCCAAGCTAGATGCCGTGAAGCTGATTAAGGAAGGACCGCCGCAGGGCAAGGAGCATCGCACCCTCGAAATTTATTATGAGGGTGTCCTGAAGGGTGCCCGTCTTGTAGCGACGAATGTTCAAAGGATGTAATATTTGAGTAAACTTGCTCGTGTGATCCTGTATGATGAAAACTTGTTTCATATGCGCTATGCAACGCTTGTTTGAATTTAAAATATTACCTTCTGTTTGGCTGTTTATCCAATCTGAGAGATGGCTAGTCCTCGGCTTCTGCCCCCATGCTATGAGTGCTGGGGTGTTCGGGATAAACCTGAGCACTCTTGTTCCCATTTTTGGGTCCTTCGAGGGAGGTGCTCAGCACAGCGAACAAAGCAACCAGACTAATAATGCTTTATCACTCTCACTTAGCCATAGAATTCTATAATTTTAAATTTCGGTGAAGCCCCTGGTATTCGGAAGGCCGAATTCGGGGTGCGATACACGCCTTTAAGCCGGACAGGACCGGCTCCTCGCTCTAAGCGGCATAAGTCTTTAGGGACTCGAAACCTCGCCGAACAGCGACCAGTCTCTCGCCTTATCATGACAGTCAGTTTTAGCTATCTCTACTGAGGTGCTTAGCCCAGCAGAACTGGGGCACAATCGCAGTAGTTCTCCTAGCGCTACCTTAGCCGATAGAGCGGAACGTAAGGTACCAAAACATAGGAGCCGAGCAAACCCATAATTTGACCAAAGACATGATTCGGAGCTGATGCATATAATGCTATAAGTTCGGGGTGCCGCACTTGTGAAAGTGTTCGGACTTCTCACACCGCATTGTGGGGTACTTAAGCCCCTGGTGTATTGGTCATACCAAACTGTACGGTTGCAAGGCGTCACTAAGGAACACACACACACACACACATATATATATATAAGAATGCAATAATAGTCTTAATGCTATGCATTGTTTATTCAAATAGATGCGTTGAAGCAGAATGATACAGATAGTGCGATAAGCAAAAAGTAGGACTATGTCCCTTCCAAGGGCAAGCTGAGGAATAGTATTAAAGCAAATATTTCACTCGTTATCGTAATCCACCTGGGAGTTCCATGGTGTGACGTAGCTTTCTGCCTCCTTGGTTGCTGCATCATGTGTTCGGCAATCATGCTGCCGGACAGGGTTTCCAGAGATTAAAGTCCTGAAAGAGAAAAATAACAAAGCGGGAAGCCACTGGTGCGGTTTAAGCCGCGTATTGGGGCGTGCCATAGTTGTGCCCCCTCCCCGCCTGTGCCCATGGTACTTTTAATGCGTAATTATGTACGCGTGGCACGAATTTCGCCGTTTGGCTTGGGCCGGGGTGGGGTCCGCATTGCTACGCGAGCTCAGGTCGTGCCGGGCGGTCTAGTTGCCGATTACTTCGAGCACGCTTGAAGGTATCCGGGTCTTGAAACGCCGAACTGGTGGATTGCCTTGAGAGGCTGCTTTGCGCTTCTGCTGCAAGGGCCGCAGTGTGCTCCTCCATGCGGAGAGAGCGCTCCGTGTTTCCATTAACTGCGATGACCCCCCGAGGTCCTGGCATCTTGAGCTTGAGGTTTGCATAATGCGGTACCGCATTGAACCTTGCAAATGCGGTTCGCCCGAGCAGTGCATGATAGCCACTGCGGAACGGGACTATATCGAAGATTAATTCTTCGCTTCGGAAGTTACCCGGGGATCCGAAGACCACTTCTAGTGTAATTGAGCCTGTGCAATGGGCCTCTACACCTGGAATGATGCCTTTAAATGTCGTTTTTGTGGGTTTGACCCTTGAGGGGTCTATACCCATTTTGCGCACTGTGTCCTGATAAAGCAGGTTCAGGTTGCTGCCTCCATCTATAAGGACTCGAGTGAGGTGAAATCCATCAATGATTGGGTCTAGGACTAGTGCGGAAAATCCGCCATGACGGATACTAGTGGAGTGGTCCCTACGATCGAAGGTGATCGGATAGGAGGACCATGGGTGAACTTTGGGGCGAATGGCTCCAACGCATATACGTCCCTGAGCGCACACTTTCGCTCCCTCTTGGGGATGTGGGTTGCGTATATCATGTTCACCGTCTGCACTTGTGGGGGGAACCTCTTCTGTCCTCCGGTGTTCGGCTGCCGGGGCTCTTCCTCGTCATCGCTATCTGGCCCCTTATCTTTGTTTTCGGCAATTAACTTGCCGGCCTGCTTGAATACCCAACAATCCCTATTGGTGTGGTTGGCTGGCTTGTCGGGGCTGCCGTGTATTTGACACGAGCGGTTGAGTATGCGGTCCAAACTGGATGGGCCCGGCGTGCTTCTTTTAAATGGCTTTTTTCCGCTGACCGGGTTTAGAGCCTTTGAATCCGGCATTGACTGCCGTATATTCACTATTATCGCTGTTAATGCGGCGCTTATGCTTGTTGCGACGTGACCTGCTATTGCCGTCCTTGGTATCCGAAGTACCATGGTTTTTTGATATGTTGTTATTGCGAACCAGCCAGCTGTCTTCTCCCGCACAAAAGCGGGTCATGAGTGTCGTGAGGGCTGCCATAGATTTCGGCTTTTCCTGTCCAAGGTGCCGGGCAAGCCACTCGTCGCGGATGTTATGCTTGAAGGCTGCTAGGGCCTCTGCATCCGGATAGTCGATGATTTGATTTTTCTTTGTTAGGAACCGTGTCCAGAATTGCCTGGCCGATTCTTCTGGCTGCTGAATTATGTGGCTCAAGTCATCGGTGTGTGTGGTCGCACATAAGTGCCCTGAAAGTTGTCGAGAAATGCGGCTTCCAGATCTTCCCAACAGCTAATGGACTCTACTGGCAAGCTGTTAAGCCAATGTCGCGTTGGTCCTTTGAGCTTTAGTGGGAGGTATTTGATGGATGTAAGTCATCACCGCGGGCCATGTGGATGTGGAGGAGGTAATCCTCGATCCATACCGCAGGATCTGTTGTGCCGTCATATGATTCAATATTTACAGGTTTGAAACCTTCTGGGATTTGATGATCCATTACTTCGTCTGTGAAGCATAAGGGGTGTGCAGCACCTCTGTATTGGGCTATATCGCGACGTAGCTCGGATGGGTCTTGCCCGCTATGTTCGGCCCGACCGGATTTACTTTTACTGTATCCGGTGTGACGTTTATCGTCACGCATAGTGGTGCGCCCTCGTGATCCGTAGATCGATCTTGCATGTTTTGCTTTGTCCTCCAATACATCTCGCAGGTCTGGTGTGTTTCCCCATGCTTTTTTATTTGAATGGCGTCGGGGTGTGGGCTGAGCTTTTGGCTGGAATGCCTCTCTATCACGGCCACGAGGTGCCCGATCAGCCGCGTCATACGCTTCTTCCTCCAGTCGAGGTAGCAACCTGCATTTTGGGTAACTCTTGGAGGGGTGCTCGAGTTTATATTCCTCGGCCATGAGGACTTCAGTCCATCTGTCAGCTAGCAGATCTTGATCAGCTTGAAGCTGCTGCTGCTTTTTCTTAAGGCTATTTGCCGTGGCTATAAGCCGGCGCTTGAAGCGCTCTTGTTCGATGGGATCCTCTGGCACGGCGAATTCGTCATCGCCGAGGCTTCCTCGTCTTCGGATGGGGGCATGTAATTATCATCCTCCGCTTCTCCATCTGCCGCTCTCTCAGGAGGGCTGGCTCCTCCATCCTCCTGCTCTAAATCTTGCTGGAGGGGATTGCTGTTATCTTCGGCACTATCCGGAGTGTTATTATCTCCTGTGCCGGTATCACCACTTTTGCTTCAGCGGGACTTAGAGCGGCGCCGCTGGCGTTGGCGCTTGGGTTGCTTCTTGGAGGGGTCATCCTCCGCTGTCTCGTCGCCATTGCCTTCTTTGGGTCTGTCCACCATGTATATATCGTATGATGAGGTGGCTGTCCAGTGCCTTGTGGGCAGTGGTTCATCTTCGTCTCCCGCATTGTCGTCCATACCATCGATGTCTTCGGAGTCAAAGTCAAGCATGTCGGTTAAGTCATCGACAGTGGCTACTAAGTGGGTGGTGGGCGGGCCGCGAATTTCTTCGTCATCCGCATCCCAATCCTGCCGAACATAGTTCGGCTAGGATCCTCCTGACAAGGAGAGACACCTTAACGAGTTCAGTATGTCGCCAAAGGGCGAGTGCTGAAAAATATCCGCGGAGGTAAACTCCATGATCGGAGCCCAATCGGGTTCGCTAACGCGCACAGGCGGTTCGGAGTCCGTGGCCAGAGAGAGATTCGGCAGTTTGTCAACACAGCTCTCGTGCAGAGTAAGGTCGATGTTCGGCTCGATCGCTGATGAGGGTAAGGCCTCTGTGGCAGGGTCCATCCAACCGTCCATGGACAGCGCAACTAGCTCCGAATTGAGGGTTTGAGCGGCTGCCGGTGCGATCTCCTGAACACTGTTGGATGGTAGAGCTAAATCGTACTCATCATGACCGCGTGACGCACAAGGCAGAGGCTCGAATCTGTCGAAGATCAAGTCTCCGCGGATATCGGCCGTGTAGTTTAAGCTTCCAAACCTGACCTGATGGCCAGGGGCGTAGCTTTCAATCTGCTCCAGATGGCCAAGCGAATTGGCCCGCGGGGCAAAGCCGCTGAATACAAAAATCTATCCAGGGAGAAAAGTCTCACCCTGGACTGCATCGCTAATGATGATAGAAGGAGCCATCAAGCCTAACGGCGACGACATAGAGGAACTCTCAATGAAAGCACCAATGTCGGTGTCAAAACCGGTGGATCTCGGGTAGGGGGTCCCGTACTGTGGATCTTGGGTAACAGGAGGCAGGGGACACGAAGTTTTACCCAGGTTCGGGCCCTCTCGATGGAGGTAAAATCCTACGTCCTGCTCGATTAATATTGATGATATGAGTAGTACAAGAGTAGATCTACCACGAGATCAGAGAGGCTAAACCCTAGAAGCTAGCCTATGGTATGATTGTATGTTCTTGTTGTTGTCCTACTTACTTAAAGCCTCCGGTTTATATAGACACCGGAGAGGGTTAGGGTTACACAAGGTCGGTTACAAAGGAGGAGATAGCCATATCCGTACTGCCCAGCTTGCCTTCCACGCCAAGGAGAGTCCCATCCGGACACGAGACAAAGTCTTCAATCTTGTATCTTCATAGTCCAACAGTCCGGCCAAAGGATATAGTTCGGCTGTCCGGAGACCCCCTAATCCAGGACTCCCTCACTTGCGATAGCTTGTTGCTCTACGCCGACAGGTCCCGGTCCCCAGGCAGGCTACAGCCGTCGCTGGTATGCCAGGTCACGTGCCGTGGTCAAGGCCAGGAGGTGTGCGGCCTGAGGTCCAGTAAGAGCCCCTGAGGCGCGATGCTCAGGAGGTCCCCCTTAGAGCTCAAGCGGCTATGGTAAGGGAAGACAGGGAGTTGACGTGGCTGCAACGGGGTTGCGGCAAGGCGTGAGTGACCATTAGGCCCAAACATTTAGCCGATCCGAGGGCGGAACCTATCTTGTTTACTTCGAGGCGATTCCGGACGTTGCGCTATGGCTGCGCGCCAACTTGTGCGGCATAGCTAGGCCGGCCCACACGAGTTTCCCTCCCCCATGCTCTCCTTAGTGCTCTACGTCCTCAGGTCCCGGCCCTCGAGCGAGCTCAGCTGCCGCTGGTATGCCAGGTCGCAATGCCGTGGTCAAGGCCAGGGGGTGACGGCTGGAGAGCCAGTAAGAGCTCCTGAGTCGCGATGCTCAGGAGCCCCCCTTTTAACGCGCAAGCGAATTGCACGGGAGAAAAGGAGACTCACGGTGCCGCCTTCTATCCTTCCCATGGGATCCCTGTGAACAGGCACAAGAAGAAACACGGTTTGCGATGACAGCTGCCAGCCTGCCGCTGGTTGCTCTGGATGAAGTGAAGGCACTGAGGGCCTGGTGAGGTGACGTGCGCAGGGCGTTCCGCGAGCCAGAGCTCGACCGCTCAGATTTATCACGTGGCAGGGACGGGCCCATGCACCAGCACCGTGCCTGTGAGGAGACCCCGTGGGAGGCGATGATCGAGCAGGTGATAACCGTAGGCAGGTTAGGCAGGGAAGGCAAATTGACTTGGGTAAATGCAGGAAGATACATGCCACTGGGTCCGGCCCGAGTGGCTTGGGGATGATGTAGCCTGAGGGGCGCCCCCAGCAAGGTAGGCTAAAGACATAAGCAAAAGGGGTACATGCCGCAGGGACGGACCCACGCGGCCTGGGAGTAATGCAGCCCGAGGGGTGCTCCCAGCTAAATGAGCTTGGAAGATGTCACCTGGATCTGTAGACGAAGTAGAGTTGGTGCAGCCGCAGGCGTGCGTCGAAGAAATGACTCTTCATGAGCCACCAGAGTCTTGAGCCTCGGGAGGCTCTAGGGGCTCGGGAGGTTCCCTAAAGACCGTCTCCATTTCCTTCAGTACGGCGTGGTACCAGGCTCTTGAGCCGCCAGGACGTGCCGCATGTTGCGCCGATAGGCTGATGCCATGCTCGGCAAGCCGAAGGGCACGCGAACATAGTTGTGTGGCGGGCCCTCGCAGCGGCCCACACGCGAAGGCCAGAAGTGCTCCTGAGACGCGACCCTGTTGAGCCCCGGGACATTGATGCAGACACGCAGCCTAGCATCCTCGCCAGGATGGGGAGCTACGCCCCGTGAACGGCCGTCGTCGCGCATGGCTCTTGCGTCTTGCAGCTCCTGAGTGGTCTTGGTGATGAACTCCTGAGTGGTGGGCACTCCTTTCCCTGTGCTATCCTGAGGGACACGTGCCGCGAAGCACGCCTCCAAGTGGTTCCCAAGCGCCTCCCTCGCGAGGTTGGCAAGGTCTGAGACCCTCCACAAGAGAGCCCCCGAGCCCTGCCTGAGGAGGGCCCCAAGCGCGCCTTCCTATGCGATGGAGGGAGGCACCCCTGGGACGGACGCTGATCCTGATGAGGCTCCTGCCGCTACGCCATCCTCCTGAGGTCCTGCGCGGCGCGGCTGCTTCTTCCTGGGGATGGCCTCCGAAGGGCCCTCACTTCTGCTGTGGGGGTCGTTGATTGCTGCAGCTTGGAAGGCGCGCTCGAGGGAGCACACCGCGTCTCTCTCTTCACATGGGACCGTGATGATTCCTCCGCTTCCTGGCATTTTGAGGACGTTGTAGCCGTGATGGGTGACTGCCATGAACTTGGCCAGGGCCGGATACCCGAGGATGGCGTTGTACGGCAGACATATATGCGCGATGTCGAAGTCGATGAGCTCGGTGCGGTAGTTCTTGCGCTCCCCGAAGGTGACACGCAGGCGGACCTGCCCTATCGGTGTGGTGGAACCATTGGTCACTCCTAAGAAAGGTTTGGTAGGCTGGAGCTGCTCATATGGCACTTGGAGGTTGTCGAACGTGTCGACGGATAGGACGTTGAGCCCTGCACCACCATCGATGAGGGTCTTGGTAACCTGCACGTTGCTGATGACAGGGGAACACAACATCGGGAGGGCGCCGGCGGTGGCCGCGCACTTGAGCTGATCTGCCGTGATGGCGCATTAGGACCACTTGAGCGGGCGCGTGGCCTCGAGCTTGGGGAGCACCACGTTCACCTCGCGAGCGAACTGTTTGAAGATGCGCTGAGAGGCTGGGGCCTAGGCGCCGCCTAAGGTGCAGGCGATTGCACGCGGCTCCTGGAAGCCCCCCAGTCCCCTCGTCCTGATGGTGATCGTCGTTCCTTCTTGGTGGCGGCAGTGGCGGAAGACCGGCGTTGCTTTGGGGGCGATCCTCACGAGGCTGGTCCCTCCAGGGTCCCTCGCGAGGATGGTCCTGCCAGCGGTCCTCACGAGGCCTGTCACGCCACTCTTGGCGCGGGCCATGGTCGTCCCGGTGTCCGCCTCCATGTCCTCCTCCGCCGCCATAGCCCCGGTCGCCACGCTCGGGGCGTCGACCGAAGCGTCCTTCTCGTATGGCTCTGAGCTCTTGATAGTCGCTGGTGTTGTGGGTGTTCAGGTTGTGGAAGGCGCAGAACGGTCGGCTGTTCTTGAATGACTCGGGCTGATCTCTGCCCCGCTTGGTGTGGGGCCTCTGCTAGCACCGATGCTTCCTTGCGCTTCACGTCCTTGGCCTTGGCTTTCTTCACCTTTCTGCCTGCGGCTGGCAGCTCGAGGAGAGAGAGGCGCCCCTCGTCAGCTCTTGCGCACCTGGTCGCCAGGTTGAATATCTCCTGAGATGTGCAGATCTCCTCGTAGATAGCGACCTCTTCCTTCATCTTGACGTCACGGACACCATCGGAGAACGCGGAGATGATGGCCTCATCCATGACCTTGGGGATCTTGAGGCGGGTGTTGTTGAAGCGCTGGATGTACTTCTAGAGGGTCTCTCCTGGTTGTTTCTTGATGTGGCGCAAGTCACCTGCGGCCGGCGGGCCGTCGCGAGTGCCCTGGAAGTTGGCGACGAAGCAGTCGCGCATCTCGTCCCAGGAGGAGATCGAGCCGTGATGCAGGTTCAGGAGCCAGGAGCGGGCCCCATCTTTGAGAGCCATGGGAAACTAGTTCGCCATGACTTTCTCATCGCCGTTGGCCGCTTCGATGCTTAGCTCGTAGAGCTGCAGGAACTCCGCAGGGTCGGCGGTGCCGTGCTACCTCTTGAGCTTGCATTGGATTTCCCTCAGTTTTTGATAACCAAGGTATCAATCCAGTAGGAGGCCACGCTCAAGTCCCTCGTACCTGCACAAAATGATAGCTACTCGCAACCAACGCGATTAGGGGTTGTCAATCCCTTCACGGTCACTTACGAGAGTGAGAGCTGATAGATATAATATTTTTGGTATTTTTGGTATAGAGATGCAAAGTGAAAAGTAAAAGGCAAAGTAGAAAAGCAAAGCAAGATTAAAGTGATGGAGATTGATATGATGAGAATAGACCCGGGGGCCATAGGTTTCACTAGTGGCTTCTCTCAAGAGCATAATTATTCTATGTTGGGTGAACAAATTACTGCCGAGCAATTGATAGAAAAGCGCATAGTTATGAGAATATCTAGGCATGATCATAAACATAGGCATCACGTCCGTGTCAAGTAGATCGAAACGATTCTGCATCTACTACTATTACTCCACACATCGACCGCTATCCAGCATGCATCTAGAGTATTAAGTTCATAAGAACAGAGTAACGCATTAGGCCGGATGACATGATGTAGAGGGATAAACTCAAGAAATATGATATAAATCCCATCTTTTTATCCTCGATGGCAACAATACAATATGTGCCTTGCTGCCCCTGCTGTCACTGGGAAAGGACACCGCAAGATTGAACCCAAAGCTAAGCACTTCTCCCATTGCAAGAAAGATCAATCTAGTAGGCCAAACCAAACTGATAATTCGATACTTGCAAAGATATCAGATCATGCATATAAGAATTCAGAGAAGAATCAAATATTGTTCATAGATAAACTTGATCATAAACCCACAATTCATCGGATCTCAGCAAACACACCGCAAAAAGTATTACATTGAATAGATCTCCAAGAACATCGAGGGGAACTTTGTATTGAAGATCAAAGAGACAGAAGAAGCCATCTAGCTAATAACTATGGACCCAAAGGTCTGTGGTAAACTACTCACACATCATCGAAGAGGCTGTGGTGTTGATGTAGAAGCCCTCCGTGATCGATTCCCCCTCCGGCAGATCACCGGAAAAGGTCCCCAGTTGGGATCTCACGAGTACAGAAGGTTGCGGCCATGGAAAAGTGGTTTTGTGGCTCCCCCGGATGTTTTCAGGGTATAAGAGTATATATAGGCGAAACAAGTAGGTCGGTGGAGCTACGAGGGGCCCACGAGGGTGGGGGGCGCGCCTGCCACCCTGGGCGCACCGCCCTACCTCGTGGCCGCCTTGTTGCTTCCTTGACCTCCACTCCAAGTCTCCTGGATTGCGTTTGTTCCAAAAAAGATCCTCGCGAAGGTTTCATTCCGTTTCGATTCCGTTTGATATTCCTTTTCCGCGAAACACTGAAATAGGCAAAAAACAACAATTTGCACTGGGCCTTTGGTTAATAGGTTAGTCCCCAAAATAATATAAAAGTGCATATTAAAGCCCATTAAACATCCAAAACAGATAATATAATAGCATGGAACAATAAAAAATTATAGATACGTTGGAGACGTATCAAGCATCCCCAAGCTTAATTCCTGCTCGTCCTCGAGTAGGTAAATGATAAAAATAGAATTTTTGATGTGGAATGCTACCTAACATAATTTTCAATGTAATTTTCTTTATTGTGGCATGAATATTCAGATCCGAAAGATTCAAGAAAAAAGTTTAATAATGACATAAAAACAATAATACTTCAAGCATACTAACTAAGCAATTGTGTCTTCTCAAAATAACATGGCCAAAGAAAGCTATCCCTACAAAATCATATAGTCTGGCTATGCTCTATCTTCATCACACAAAATATTTAAATCATGCACAACCCCGATGACAAGCCAAGCAATTGTTTCATACTTTTGATGTTCTCAAACTTTTTCAAAATTCATGCAGTACATGAGCGTGAGCCATGGATATAACACTATAGGTGGAATAGAATGGTGGTTGTGGAGAAGACAAAAAGGAGAAGATAGTCTCACATCAACTAGGCGTATCAACGGGCTACGGAGATGCCCATCAAAAGATATCAATGTGAGTGAGTAGGGATTGCCATGCAACGGATGCACTAGAGCTATAAGTATATGAAAGCTCAACAAAAGAAACAAAGTGGGTGTGCATCCAACTTGCTTGCTCACGAAGACCTAGGGCATTTTGAGGAAGCCCATCATTGGAATATACAAGCCAAGTTCTATAATGAAAAATTCCCACTAGTATATGAAAGTGACAACATAAGAGACTCTCTAACATGAAGATCATAGTGCTACTTTGAAGCACAAGTGTGGAAAAAGGATAGTAGCATTTCCCCTTCTCTCGTTTTCTATCTCTTTTTTTATTTGGGCCTTTTCTCTTTTTTATGGCCTCTTTTTTCCTTTTTTTCGTCCGAAGTCTCATCCCGACTTGTGGGGGAATCATAGTCTCCATCATCCTTTCCTCACTAGGATAGTGCTCTAATAATGATGATCATCACAATTTTATTTACTTACAACTCAAGAATTACAACTTGATACTTAGAACAAAATATGACTCTATGTGAATGCCTCCGGTGGTGTACCGGGATGTGCAATGAATCAAGAGTGACATGTATGAAAAATTATGAACGGTGGCTTTGCCACAAATACGATGTCAACTACATGATCATGCAAAGCAATATGACAATGATGAAGCGTGTCATGATAAACAAAATGGCGGAAAGTTGCATGGCAATATATCTCGGAATGGCTATGGAAATGCCATAATAGGTAGGTATGGTGGCTGTTTTGAGGAAGATACTGTGGGTTTTTGGTGCTGACAAAAGTTGCGCGGTACTAGAGAGGCTAGCAATGGTGGAAGGGTGAGAGTGCGTATAATCCATGGACTCGACATTAGTCATAAAGAACTCACATGCTTATTGCAAAAATCTATTAGTTATCGAAACAGAGTATTATGCGCATGCTTCTAGCGGGATAGATTGGTAGTAAAATACCATCGCTCATCCCCGACCGCCACTCATAAGGAAGACAATCAAAAAATAAATCATGCTCTGACTTCATCACATAACGGTTCACCATACGTGCATGCTACGGGAATCACAAACTTTAACACAAGTATCTCTCAAATTCATAACTACTCAACTAGTATGACTTTAATATCACCATCTTCATATCTCAAAACAATCATCAAGTATCAAACTTCTCATAGTATTCAATGCACTCTATATGAAAGTTTTTATTATACCCATTTTGGATGCCTATCATATTAGGACTAATTTCTTAACCAAGGAAAATTACCATTCTGTTCTAAAAGACTCTAAAAATAATATAAGTGAAGCATGAGAGATCAATAGTTTATTTTAAATAAAACCACCACTGTGTTCTAAAAAGATATAAGTGAAGCACTAGAGCAAAATTTATCTAGCTCAAAAGATATAAGTGAAGCACATAGAGTATTCTAATAAATTCCGATTCATGTCTGTCTCTCCAAAAAGGTGTGTACAGCAAGGATGATTGTGGTAAACTAAAAAAGCAAAAACTCAAATCATACAAGACGCTCCAAGCAAAACACATATCATGTGGTGAATAAAAATATAGCCTCAAGTAAAGTTACCGATAGACGAAGATGAAAGAGGGGATGCCTTCCGGGGCATCCCCAAGCTTAGGCTTTTGGTTGTACTTGAATTTTACCTTGGGGTGCCTTGGGCATACCCAAGCTTAGGCTCTTTCCACTCATTGTTCCAAAATCCATCAAATCTTTACCCAAAAACTTGAAAACTTCACAACACAAAACTCAATAGAAAATCTCACGAGCTCCGTTAGTATAAGAAAACAAACCACCACTTTAAGGTACTGTAATGAACTCATTATTTATTTATATTGGTGTTAAACCTACTGTATTCCAACTTCTCTATGGTTCATACCCCCCGATACTAGCCATAGATTCATCAAAATAAGCAAACAACACATGAAAAACAGAATCTGTCAAAAATAGAACAATCTATAGTAATCTGTAGGTTTCGAATACTTGTGTAACTCCAAAAATCCTGAGAAATTAGGAAATCCTAAATAATTTGTATAATGATCCACTTCAGTTGGAATTGGTATTTTATTGCTCTCTGGTAAAAAATTAAAATTATTCTCGTGAGCGCATACTTTCTGTTTTTTCAGCAAGATCAAACAACAATCATCCAAGAAGATCCATAAGGCTTTACTTGGCACAAACACTAATGAAACGTAAAAAACACAATCATAACAGAGTATAGATGATTCATTTATTACTAAACAAGAACCAAAAACAAGGAACTAACATAAAATTGGGTTGCCTCCCAACAAGCGCTATCGTTTAACGCCCCTAGCTAGGCATAAAAATAAGAATAGATCTAGGTATTGTTATCTTTGGTATGAAATCCATATGTGGCTCTCATAATAGATTCATAAGGTAATTTAATTTTCTTTCTAGGGAAGTGTTACATGCCTTTCCTGAACGGAAATTGGAATCTAATATTTCCTTCTTTCATATCAATAATTGCACCAATCGTTCTAAGGAAAGGTCTACCAAGAATAATAGGACATGTAGGATTGCAATCTATATCAAGAATAATGAAATCAACAGGAACATAATTCCTATTTGCAACAATAAGAACATCATTAATTCTTCCCATAGGTTTCTTAATGGTGGAATCCGCAAGATGCAAATTTAAAGAGCAATCATCAAATTCACGGAAACCTAACACATCCCACAAAGTTTTTGGAATAGTGGAAACACTAGCACCCAAATCACATAAAGCATAACATTCATGATCTTTAATCTTAATTTTAATAGTAGGTTCCCACTCATCATAAAGTTTTCTAGGTATAGAAACTTCTAATTCAAGTTTTTCATCATAAGATTGCATTAAAGCATCAACAATATGTTTGGTAAAAGCTTTGTTTTGATCATAAGCATGAGGATAATTTAACACAGATTGCAACAAGGAAATACAATCTCTTAAAGAGCAATTATCATAATTAAATTCCTTGAAATCCAAAATAGTGGGTTCATTGCTATGTAAAGTTTTGACCTCCTCAATCCCACTTTTACCAATTTTTGCATAAAGATCTAAAAACACTGAATCATTGTGACGCCTTCTAACTAAAGTTGACTCATCTCCGGTCCCATCTTTATAAAGATTCATATTGGCAAACAAAGACTTAATAGGAGACACACCAATCACTTTTAGATCTTCATCATTATTATCATGAAAACTAGAAGAATACGCTTTCACAAAGCAATATTTTTTAGCACGCATCCTAGCGGTTCTTTCTTTGCACTCATCAATGGAAATTCTCATGGCTTTGAGAGACTCATTGATATCATGCTTAGGTGGAATAGATCTAAGTATCAAAGAATCAACATCAAGAGAAATTCTATCCACATTCCTAGCCAACTCATAAATCTTAAGCATTTTTTCTTCAAGCAAAGCATTGGAATTCTTTTGCGAATTCATAAATCCATTAAAACTAGTCTCAAAATCAGAGGGCATATTATTAAAATTTCCATAAGAGTTGTTGTAGGAATTACCATAGTTATTATAGGAATTACTAGGGAATGGCCTAGAATTAAAATTTCCTCTATACGCATTGTTACCAAAATTGTTCCTACCAACAAAATTCACATCCATAGATTCATTATTATTCTCAATCAAAGTGGAAAAAGGCATATCATTAGGATCAGAAGAAGAACTCTTATTAGCAAACAATTTCATAAGCTCATCCATCTTTCCATTCAAAACATTAATATCTTCAATAGCATGCACTTTTTTACTAGTGGATCTTTCGATGTGCCATTGAGAATAATTAACCATAATATTATCTAGGAGTTTAGTAGCTTCTACTAAAGTGATTTCCATAAAAGTGCCTCCCGAGGCCGAATCTAAAAGATTTCTAGAAGCAAAATTCAATCCGGCATAAAAATTCTGTATAATCATCTATAAATTCAAACCATGTGTAGGGCAATTATGTATCATTAATTTCCTCCTCTCCCAAGCTTGTGCAACATGCTCATGATCAAGTTGCTTAAAATTCATAATATCATTTCAAAGAGAGATGATCTTAGTGGGAGGAAAATAATTAGAGATAAAAACATCTTTGCACTTATTCCATGAATCAATACTATTTTTAGGCAAAGAAGAGAACCAAGTTTTAGCACGATCTCTAAGCAAAAATGGAAATAGCTTCAATTTAACAATATTATTATACACATCTTTCTTCTTTTGCATATCACACAAATCAACGAAGCTGTTTAGATGGGTAGCGGCATCTTCACTAGGAAGGCCACAAAATTGATCTTTCACAACAAGATTCAACAAAGCGGTATTGATTTCACAAGATTCAACATCGGTAGTAGGAGCAATCAGAGTGCTAATAAAATCATTATTGTTGGTATTGGAAAAGTCCCACAATTTAGTGTTATCTTGAGCCATCGTGTTAAACAATCAATCCAACACACAAGCAAACAAGAGGCAAGCAAAAAGAAATGAACGAAAAAGGTGAATAAAACGGCAAAGGTGAAGTGGGGGAGAGGAAAACGAGAGGCAAATGGCAAATAATGTAATGCGAGGGATAAGAGTTTGTGATGTGTACTTGGTATGTCTTGACTTGAGCGTAGATCTCCCCGGCAACGGCGCCAAAAATCCTTCTTGCTACCTCTTGAGCATGCGTTGGTATTCCCTTGAAGAGGAAAGGGTGATGCAGCAAACTAGCGTAAGTATTTCCCTCAGTTTTTGAGAACCAAGGTATCAATCCAGTAGGAGACTACATGCTAGTAGCCTAGTACCTGCACAAACAAATAAGAACCTTGCAACCAACATGATAAAGGGGTTGTCAATCCCTTCACGACCACTTGCAAAAGTGAGATCTGATAAAGATAATAAGATAAACATTTTTGGTATTTTTCTTGTACAGATTGGAAAATAAAGATTGCAAAATAAACGGCGACAGAAATAGCTAGTTGATGGGAAATTAATATGATGTAAAGTAGACCCGGGGGCCATAGGTTTCACTAGTGGCTTCTCTTAAGATAGCGTATCTTACGGTGGGTGAACAAATTACTGCCGAGCAATTGATAGAAAAGCGCATAGTTATGAGAATATCTAGGCAGGATCATAAACATAGGCATCACGTCCGTGTCAAGTAGATCGAAATGATTCTGCATCTACTACTGTTACTCCACACATCGACCGCTATCCACCATGCATCTAGAGTATTAAGTTCATAAGAACAGAGTAACGCATTAGGCAAGATGACATGATGTAGAGGGATAAACTCAAGCAATATGATATAAACCCCATTTTTTTATCCTCGATGGCAACAATACAATACGTGCCTTACTGCCCCTGCCGTCACTGGGAAAGGACAACGCAAGATTGAACCCAAAGCTAAGCACTTCTCCCATTGCAAGAAAGATCAATCTAGTAGGCCAAACCAAACTGATAATTCAAAGAGACTTGCAAAGATATCAAATCATGCATATAAGAATTCAGAGAAGAATCAAATATTGTTCATAGATAAACTTGATCATAAACCCACAATTCATCGGATCTCGGCAAACACACCGCAAAAAGTATTACATCCAATAGATCTCCAAGAACATTGAGAAGAACTTTGTATTGAAGATCAAAGAGAGAGAAGAAGACATCTAGCTAATGACTATGGACTCGAAGGTCTGTGGTAAACTACTCACACATCATCAGAGAGGCTATGGTGTTGATGTAGAAGCCCTCCGTGATCGAATCCCCCTCTGGCAGATCGCCGAAAAAGGTCCCCAGATGGGATCTCACAGGTACAGAAGGTTGCGGCAGTGGAAAAGTGGTTTCATGGCTCCCCGGGACGTTTTCAGGGTATAAGAGTATATATAGGCGAAAGAAGTAGGTCGGTGGAGCTACGGGGGCCCCACGAGGGTGGGGGGCGCGCCGCCCTACCTCGTGGCCACCTCGTTGCTTCCTTGACCTCCACTCCAAGTCTCCTGGATTGCGTTAGTTCTAAAAAATATCCTCGTGAAGGTTTCATTCCATTTGGATTCCGTTTGATATTCCTTTTCTGTGAAACACTGAAATAGGCAAAAAACAACAATTTGCACTAGGCCTTCGGTTAATAGGTTAGTCCCCAAAATAATATAAAAGTGCATATTAAAGCCCATTAAACATCCAAAACAGATAATATAATAGCATGGTACAATAAAAAAAATATAGATACATTGGAGACGTAACAGGGGGCGCGCCCCAGGGGGGTGGGCGCGCCCTCCATCCTCGTGGAAAGGGTGTGGGCTCCCTGGTGTTGATTCTTTCACCGGTATTTTTTATTTATTCCAAATATATTCTCCATGAAGTTTCAGATCATTCTGAGAACTTTTATTTCTGCACAAAAATAACACCATGGCAATTCTACTGAAACAGCGCCAGTCCGGGTTAGTTCCATTCAAATCATGCAAGTTAGACTCCGAAACAAGGGCAAAAGTGTATGGAAAAGTAGATACGATGGAGACGTATCAGTTGACCATGGCTTAGGCCGGCGCTTATTTGGTGGAGGGGTCGGTGATTTGGGTGGAAGGTGTCGCGCTCACGCCGACGGTCGGGGCATGTGGGATGTGGAAGGAGGTGGAGGATGGGGGTCGGGTGTGGATTATCTGCCAGGATAGGCGAGGCCGAGCAGCATGATGGAGGGTCACCGGCGAGGAGGCGGCGCTGCAAGCAAGGAGTGAAGGTTTCAACTTGGAAAGGCAGGCGGAAACAGGGGAAATGTGGCTTTTGGTAAGGGGGAGGGGGCGAGGAGGTAGATATTTCCGCGGAAGCCAAAAATTTGGAATCGCTTCAGCGAAAAAACTAGCGCACAAAGTTTCATCAGACACGGTCCCTTATTCAGAGCGGGCTATGGACTGTAGCCGTCGCACCTTCTCGCATAAGCCGTATGCATACTATACTCCGACGGTGCTCCAAGATATTTTGTGCTGCATCAAACACGGTTGGTTATAATAAACTGTGTGGGATCTACTTGATTTTTTGTCTTGATTTGAATTACATAATGGGGTCACAGCGGCCATGGACGGTGTTTGAATTGCTAGACCTTTTATCTGCAGTGAACATGCAACTATATGTGTGTCCTAAAAGAATTGGAATTATTCAGGGTTCGTTTGGATATTTTTATGCATTAAGTGAGTTTTCAATGCATTTATGTGCATAATTCAAATTTGAACTACATGCACATGCTCCAGTGCATATAAATTGGTTGAAAAATCAAATCTTTGTCCTTGGGTGCATGCTTAGGTCCGATGCAAGAAATGGGAATGAATGTCAAACACCCTGCCACCATCACTCGGCCGCAAACATTGAGATTCCTGGTTTTTAAATTCTAGTAAATCCAAAACTCATCTGAAATTAATGAAACTTGGCATGCTATCATGGAGCGGCATCAACATGTCGTGGTAAATATTTTGTCCCATTTGGGGCAGGTTTGGGTATATGCTTCTCACAAACTAGAGCTTCTCACAACAAGCATGATGGTTCGGTAGGGAACGTCCCACCTTTGGGGACGAAACGATATCCATTGCCTCTTATTGCTTTCAAATTTTTTCTCGTGTCAACATAGAACAACATGAGTGTTGTGTCAATTTTTGGTATTTTTGGGGTTCGTTTGGACATTTTTATGCATTAATTGAGTTTTCAATGCATTTGTGTGCATAATTCAAATTTGAACTACATGCACATGCTCTAATGAATATAAGTTGGTTGAAAAATCAAATCTGTGTCATTGGGTGCATGCTTAGGTCCCATGCAAGAAATGGGAATGAATGTCAAACACCCTGCCACGGTCACTCGGTCGCAAACATTGAGATACCTGGTTTTTAAATTCTAGTAAATCCAAAGCTCGTCCGAAATTCATGAAACTTGGCATGCTATCATGGAGCAGCATCAACATGCTCTGGTAATTTTTTTGTCCCATTTGGGGCAGGTTTGGGGATATGCTTCTCACAACAAGCCGGATGGTTTCGGTAGGGAACGTCCCACCTTTGGGGACAAAACGATATCCATTGCCTCTTCTTGCTTTCAATTTTTTTCTCGTGTCAACATAGAACAACAGGAGCGTTGTGTCAATTTTTGGGATTTTTCGGGGTTCGTTTGGACATTTTTATGCATTAATTGAGTTTTCAATGCATCTATGTGCATAATTCAAATTTGAACTACATGCACATGCTCTAATGCATATAAATTGGTTGAAAAATCAAATCTGTGTCCTTGGGTGCATGCTTAGGTGCCATGCAAGAAATGGAAATGAATGTCAAACAGCCTGCCACAGTCACTCGGCCGCAAACATTGAGATACCTGGTTTTTAAATTCTAGTAAATCCAAAGCTCGTCCAAAATTCATGAAACTTGGCATGCTATCATGGAGCGGCATCAACATGCTGTGCTAAATTTTTTGTCCAATTTGGGGCAAGTTTGGGGATATGCTTCTCACAAACCAGAGCTTCTCACAACAAGCGTGATGGTTTCGGTAGGGAATGCCCCACCTTTGGGGATGAAACGATATCCATTGCCTCTTATTGCTTTCAAATTTTTTCTCATGTCAACATAGAACAAGAGGAGTGTTGTGTCAATTTTTGGGATTTTTCGGGGTTCGTTTGGACATTTTTATGCATTAATTGAGTTTTCAATGCATTTATGTGCATAATTCAAATTTGAACTACATGCACATGCTCTAATGCATATAAATTGGTTGAAAATTCAAATCTGTGTCCTTGGGTGCATGCTTAGGTCCCATGCAAGAAATTGGAATGAATTTCAAACACCACGACACCGTTGATTGCCGACAAAACATTGAGATACTTTGTTTTTAAATTCTAGTAAATCCAAAACTCGTCTGAAATTCATGAAACTTGGCATGCTTTCATGGAATGGCACCCGACATGCTATGGTATTTTTCGTGTCCATTTTGAGAGAAGGCGCACTCGAATAACAGCCAACAAAGGCATTTTGAAAAAATAGCTGCCACTTTAATATCTCAAATGGTTGTATAATTCAAATTGTGTGCGTTCTGCTAACCATTCACGTGACGCCATGTGTCTTTGTTTTAATGGCTATAGGAGGTGTCGTGCGGACAGCTGCTTGACCTTGACTGAACGGGAGGCATGCGAGCGGAGTCCGGTGTGTAGGCTAACCGAGAGGATTGCAAGCTGTCCTCCAATGCGTAGTCTCATCGGGAAGCGTGCGAGATGTACGCTGCGCAGGCTCACTGGGAAGCGAGCCCTTTGACTTCCATGGCCGCCCGTCTTCTCTCCATTAACGGCGCCCAAGCCGCTATTTAATATGGGCGGCCTTACTGTTCGCCTCCCATTCCCCTCCCTCCTGCAGACCTCCATCAACGCCATGGCGCAGAATGATCATCTGTCACTAGTCTTCAAGTTTGGTGAAGTCGACTCCGAGTCGGAGGAGATAGAAAATAAGGAGGAATGGGGCCTCATGGACATGACCAAGAACGAGATGGCCGCGGCGGTTGCTGCCCCCACTCCCATCCCAGCTCCCATCTCCGCGCCCGCGCCAGCGACCATCCCCGTAGCATTGACGGGCTGGTCGCCGAGCACTATCGCAGAGCTGGAAGCCGCGGGCTTCAGTGAGGTCTCCGTGGACCCATGCGAGCTCGTGTACATGCCAGCGCCAGCACCCGTGCCCGTGCGCGCCCCTCCACCCACCGTGGCGCCGGCCCTCGTGCGTTTGGCTGCACCCGCCGCGCCCCTGCCCCTGCCCGTGCGTGCCCCCCACCCACCACGGTGCCGGTCCCCGTGCATTTGGCTGCACCCTCCGCGCCTGTGCCCGTGCACATGCGCGCGCCCCGCTCAGTGGCATGGGACGCTGCCGTCGACCGCTTCCTCTCAGCGTCTCCAGTTGCCATCCTCCCGCGCCCCGCCCGTCGATCGTGCGACGACATGATGTTTGATTTACAAGTGAAGAACATTTTGCACTGCCTTGAAGACTTCAACAACTGTGTCCCGGAGGATGACAATGACAACGACGGCGCGGCATGCCGCCTCCGCCGCCTCCGGAAATAGTTCTTTTAGGGGTTTAATATTGTATCTCAAATTCTCGATCATATGAATATAAATTCGTAGTGTGACTGAATGAAAGATATGGTTTGAATGAACTTGCCTTTTTCTCTCTTAATGTACAGACTTATCAAATGATTTTCTTTTGAAAAAACATCAATGGTTTTTAAATATAAAACACTCATCGCAAATGTTTTAGTTAGAACACCCGTATGCAAACCGACAGCTTCCCTAGGAAGCCAAGGGAAAATGTGCCGAGCAGGATTTCTGCATCCCTTCAACGCAAATGGTTGTTTTGCATGACCCGTGTGCAACCACGTAGAAACAATTGGGTAAGATTTGCATATGTCATTTTGGGTATGTTGCCATTTGTCAAACTGGAAAGATTGACATTTGTTTACCTAGTAACATTGCGATTTGTTAACCTTGTAACACTGCGATTTGTCAAAATATGCAGCTAAAAATCAGTAGCACTATCTAATTTTTGCAACTAAAATCACTAGCACTGCTCATATGGACACCACTAGCAGGCGTGAGTTTATGGACGCATATGCAAATGTACCATTGATTACATACAACAAGTCATCAACCCACAACGACAACGAGGATACACGTTGGATTATAGATCATTTCCAACAAAACTTTCTAGTAAAGTAAAGTTTTTATCACACAACAAATAACAAAGCGATGAAATGAACTTCAGCTCAACCACTCGTCGGTGTTGGAAACGCTTGCTTTGAACCAGAAGTGATTCTCTGGGAAGGGCCGGCTACTGTCAATCTTGAGACCAACGCATGACTAATCATCCAGGCTGAAGCGGGCTATGTCAGGGCCCATAGTGCGATGCTAGGGAAGCATAGCAATGACCGAGGTATGGATACAATTGCTTCTCATAAATGGTAGTAGTGTTGTGTCAACAGCAGCTGGATCGCCTTTCACCATCAATAGATAGTTTTGTCCAAGGAAGAGCGGGTTTCCTCCAAGACTTCCAATACTGAACCAGGGAGAAGGTGTTGGCTCTCATACACTAGTATCCATCCCGAATACCCTGCAACGGATGTTGGACTAGGTCCGGAGAGTGCGACCATGCGAGACAACACCTGCTTCCTTAGTAACATCAGTAGTGCCCTATATACGGACAAGAAGAGGTGATCTATCGGAATAAGTTGCCAGGCTCCACTGAGTATATGGGTCATGCTCGTGATCATCTGCATCGTCCTCTCCCCCTTGGTTATAAATTTTTTCAAGTATAGGTGGTGGAATGTTCACATGACCTTGGAAACACAAGAAGGTTAATTAATTAGTAAAGGGAAACTAGCTAACCCGCATGCATGTGGATGAAACAATTATAATTATGGTGCAAGACAAATGTATCGAAAGCATGATGATTCCATGCAAAAACAGTGTCACGAGTGGTGGCAGCAAATGCAAGACCCTCATATTGAATTGCATCACAGTACTTATCTGTGTACAGAAATTAATTTTTGAGCAATATCCATCGAGGCGTGGAAGTAAGGAAGGCAACAAGCTTGGCAAAGATAGCAACAACTTCATAGTTCATGTAATCCCAAGAGCGGTTGGGAACTCGACAAATTGCTATCTTCCATAGACGACAGTTACCATGATCATATTTGAAATCATGTATATCATTTGTGTGCTCAACCTCTGGGTTGTCTGAGATTTTTGGAAGTGGAACCCAGTGACGAGTGTACACATTTACATGTTCCACTCGTAGTTGTACCCAATATAAACAACCCAATCTTCATTTGCGCCGGCCCAAGCCTTGCCCTCAAGCGATGGCATCTTAACATCACATGTATCATTATCAAGCGGCATCAATTTGCACAAGGCGAGGCTTCTGTCGTCCCCGTGCCAGTTAGCAGGGTCATGGCGAACAAGATAGGGGAGATCAAACCGCTCCTGGACCCTTGGGTTGCTTGTAATGATGTTATTAGTTGAGTCGAGAATGGTCTTGAACGAACCTGCCATGCTAGCCGAGGTGATGACGTCGCACCGATCAGTGAGTTCCTCCACTATGTCATCTTTCAGATCGGGGCAAGAATAACGGGGTCATTTCTGGCCTATCCCCTCCATGGAGAAGATGAACGAATAATGGCAGAAGAAAGGGTGAAGGCAAATGGAGGGAGGAAGAGCGTGCGATAGTAGTTCCAAATCGAGAGGGAAAAGCGAAGAGGCGGTGGACGGTTGCCACGATACAAGAAGAGGCTAGTGGGGAGCGAACGGTTGCCACAGAGGTCACACACTGACGACAAGGCCGAGTGAACCGCATGCCGTATATCGCACACACCTTGATCTGGCTGACCGTTTCTTTTGTGTTGCCTAATCACAAACAGTTCATTCGAGTGAACCATATGTTGTACATTGCACACACCTTAATCTGGCTGACCATTTCTGTTCTCTTTTATCAACGCAAACAGTTCATCCGAGTGAACTACATGCCGTATATCGGACACACCTTGATCTGTCTGACCGTTTCTTTTGTGTTGCCTAATCACAAACAGTTCATCCGAGTGAACTGTATGTTGTATATCGCACACACCTCCATCTGGCTGCCCGTTTCTTTTGTGTTGCCTCATCGCAAATAGTTAATTGAACTAAACCATATGCCCTGCATCGCACACACAACTAAAATCTGAACTGTGTTTGATGCATCCGTCATTGCAAATGTTTTGCACCTTTTTTTACGGTTTTTTACACCATTGTTTGCGATTATTGCATCGCACACAGTTTCGTCGAAGGGTCTCTGATCGTAGTGTCGCGTTAGCAGCATCCTGTAGTAGTGTTTGGGTATTCTACGAAGACACACTTCTCCAATTTGGGTTCGAGCTTATCAGGTTGAAGCTTTTTCACATAAGCATCGCAACCCCAAACTTTAAGAAACGACAGCTTAGGTTTCTTGCCAAACCATAGTTCATACAGTGTCGTCTCAACGGATTTTGATGGTGCCCTATTTAACGTGAATGCAGCTCTCTCTGATGCATAACCCCAAAACGATAGTGGTAAATCGGTAAGAGACATCATAGATCACACCATATCTAATAAAGTATGGTTATGACGTTCATACACACCATTACGCTGTGGTGTTCCAGGTGGTGTGAGTTGTGAAACTATTCCACATTGTTTTAAATGAAGGCCAAACTCGTAACTCAAATATTCGCCTTCGCAATCAAATCATAGAAACTTTATTTTCTTGTTACAATGATCCTCCACTTCACTATGAAATTATTTGAACTTTTCAAATGTTTCAGACTTGTGTTTCATCAAGTAGATATACCCATATCTTCTCAAATCATCTGTGAAGATCCGAAAATAACGATACCCGTTGCGAGCCTCAAGACTCATCGAACCGCATACATCGGTATGTATTATTTCCAATAAGTCAGTGGCTCGCTCCATTGTTCGGGAACAGAGTCTTAGACGTCTTGCCCAAGAGCCATGGTTCACAAGCATCAAATGATTCATAATCAAGTGATTCCAAAAGTCCATCCACATGGAGTTTCTTCATGCGCTTTACACCAATATGACCTAAACGGCAGTGCCAGAAATATGTTGCACTATCATTATCAACTTTGCAACTTTTGGCATTAATATTATGAATATGTGTATCACTACGATCGAGATTCAATAAACCATTTTTATTAAGTGTATGACCATTGAAGGTTTTATTCATGTAAACAAAATAACAATTATTCTTTGACTTAAATGAATAACCACATTGCAATAAACATGATCCAATCATATTCATGCTCAACGCAAACACAAAATAACATTTATTTCCGGTTCAACACCAATCCCGAAGGTAAAGGGAGTGTGCGATAGTGATATTATCAACCTTGGAATCACTTCCAACATACATCGTCACCTCGCCCTTAACTAGTATCTGTTCATTTTGCAACTCCTATTTCGAGTTACAAATCTTAGCAACTGAACTGGTATCAAATACCCAGGGGTTACTATGAACACTAGTACCCATCAAATAACATGTATATCAAATATAGCTTTGTTTACTTTGCCATCCTTCTTATCCGCCAAGTTTTTGGGGCAGTTCCTCTTCCAGTGACCATTTCCTTTGCAGTAGAAGCACTCAGTTTCAGGCTTGGGTCTAGCCTTGGGCTTCTTCACGGGAGTGGCAACTTGCTAGCCATTCTTATTAAAGTTCCCTTTCTTTCCCTTGCCCTTTACTTGAAACTAGTGGTCTTGTCAACCATCAATACTTGATGCTTTTTCTCGATTTCTACCTTCGCTGATTTCAGCATCGCGCTTGGGAATCGTTTTCTTCATCCCTTGCATATTATAGTTAATCACGAAGTTCTAGTAACATGGTGATAGTGACTAGAGAACTCTGTCAATCACTATCTTATCTGGAAGATTAACTCCCACTTGATTCAAGCGATTGTAGTACCCAGACATTCTGAGCATATGCTCACTAGCTGAGCTTTTCTCCTCCATCTTGTAGGCAAAGTACTTGTCAGAGGTATCATACCTCTTAACACGAGCATGAGTCTGAAATTATCATTTTCAGCTCTTGGAACATCTCATATGGTCCATCGTTCAAAACATTTTGAAGTCCCGGTTCTAAGCCTTAAAGCATGGTGCACTAAACTATCAAGTAGTCGTCATATTGAGCTTATCAAATGTTCATAACATCTGCATCTGCTCCTGCAATAGGTCTGCCAACTAGCGGTGCGTCAAGGACATAATTCTTTTGTGTAGCAATGAGGATAATCCTCAAATCACGGACCCAGTCCACATCATTGCTACTATCATCTTTCAACTTAGTTTTCTCTAGGAACATATCAAAAATAAAACAGGGGAGCTATACGCGAGTTATTGATCTACAACATAGATATGCAAATACTATCAGGAGTAAGTTCATGATAAATTAAGTTCAATTAATCATATTACTTAAGAACTCCCACTTAGATAGACATCCCTTGAGTCATCTAAATTATCACGTGATCCAAATCAACTAAACCATGTCCGATCATCACGTGAGATGGAGTAATTTTCAATGGTGAACATCTCTATGTTCATCATATCTACTATATGATTCACGTTTGACCTTTCGGTCTCCAGTGTTCCGAGGCCATGTCTGTACATGCTAGGCTCATCAAGTTTAACCCGAGTATTCCGCACGTGCAAAACTTTATTGCACCCGTTGTATGTGAACGTAGAGCTTATCACACTTGATCATCACGTGGTGTCTCGGCACGACGAACTGTCACAACGGTGCATACTTAGGGAGAACACTTATACCTTGAAATTTAGTGAGGGATCATCTTATAATGCTACCATCGTACTAAGCAAAATAAGATGCATAAAAGATAAACATCACATGCAATCAAAATATGTGACATGATATGGCCATCATCATCTTGTGCCTTTGATCTCCATCTCCAAAGCATCGTTATGATCTTCATTGTCACCGGCTTGACAACTTGATCTCCATTGTTGCGTCGTTGTCGTCTCGCGAACTATTGCTTCTACAACTATCGCTAACGCATAGTGATAAAGTAAAGCAATTACATGGCGATTGCATTTCATACAATAAAGCCACAACCATAAGGCTCCTGCCAGTTGCCAATAACTTTTATGAAACATGATCATCTCATACATCAACATATATCACAACATGTCTTTACCATATCACATCAAAACATGCCTGCAAAAACAAGTTAGACGTCTTCTACTTTGTTGTTGCAAGTTTTACGTGGCTGCTACGGGCTTCTAGTAAGAACCGTTCTTACCTACGCATGAAAACCACAATGATGTTTCGTCAAGTTTGTTGTTTTAACCTTCAACAAGGACCGGCCGTAGTCAAATTAGATTGAACTAAAGTTGGAGAAATAGACACCCGCCAGCCACCTTTATGCAAAATAAGTTGCATGTCTGTCGGTGGAACTGGTCTCATGAACGTGGTCATCTAAGGTTGTTCCGGGCCGCTTCATCCAACAATACCGCCGAATCAAAATAAGACGTTGGTGGTAAGTGATGACCCACAAGTGTAGGGGATCTATCGTAGCCTTTTCGATAAGTAAGTGTGTCGAACCCAACAAGGACCACAAGGAAATGATAAGAAGTTTTCAGTAAGGTATTCTCTGCAAGCACTGAAATTATCGGTAACATATAGTTTTGTGATAAGATAAATTGTAGCGAGCAACAAGTAAGAAAAGTAAATAAGGTGCAGCAAGATGTCCCAATCCTTTTTGTAGCAAAGGACAAGCCTAGACAAACTCTTATATGAAGGAAAGCGCTCCCGAGGACACATGGGAACTATCGTCAAGCTAGTTTTCATCACGTTCATTTGATTCGCGTTCGGTACTTTGATAATTTGATATGTGCGTGGACCTGTGCTTGGGTACTTCCCTTACTTGGACAAGCATCCCACTTATGATTAACCCCCATTGCAAGCATCCGCAACTACAACAAAAGTATTAAGGTAAACCTAACCATAGCATGAAACATATGGATCCAAATCAGCCCCTTACGAAGCAACGCATAAACTAGGGTTTAAGCTTCTGTCACTCTAGCAACCCATCATCTACTTATTACTTCCCAATGCCTCCCTCTAGGCCCAAACAATGGTGAAGTGTCATGTAGTCGACGTTCACATGACACCACTAGAGGGATGACAACATACATCTCATCAAAATATCGAACGAATACCAAATTCACATGACTACTTATAGCAAGACTTCTCCCATGTCCTCAGGAACAAACATAACTACTCAAAAAGCATATTCATGTTCATAATCAGAGGGGTATTAATATGCATAATGGATCTGAACATATGATCTTCCACCAAATAAACCAACTAGCATCAACTACAAGGAGTAATCAACACTACTAGCAACCCACAGGTACCAATTTGAGGTTTGGATACAAAGATTGGGTACAAGAGATGAACTAGGGTTTGAGATGAGATGGTGCTGGTGAAGATGTTGATGGAGATTGACCCCCTCCCAATGATAGGATCATTGGTGATGACGATGGTGATGATTTCCCCCTCCCGGAGGGAAGTTTCCCCGGTAGAACAGCTCCGCTGGAGCCCTAGATTGGTTCCGCCAAGGTTTCGCCTCGTGGCGGCGGAGTTTCTTCTCCAAAGCTTGCTTATGATTTTTCCTCGGATGAAAGACCTTATATAGCAGAAGATGGGCATCGGAGGGCCACCAGGGGGCCCACGAGGCAGGGGGCGCGCCCAGGGGGATAGGGCGCGCCCCCACCCTCGTGGCTGGTGGGTGGCCCCCCTATGGTGCTTCTTGCGCCCAATATTTTTTATATATTCTGAAAAGTGCTCCCGTGGAGTTTCATGACTTTTGGAGATGTGCAGAATAGGTCTCTAATATTTGCTCCTTTTCCAGCCCAGAATTCCAGCTGCCGGCATTCCCCCTCTTTATGTAAACCTTGTAAAATAAGAGAGAATAGGCATAAGTATTGTGACATATAACAGCCCATAA
This sequence comes from Triticum urartu, assembly GCF_003073215.2. NCBI lineage: Eukaryota > Viridiplantae > Streptophyta > Magnoliopsida > Poales > Poaceae > Triticum > Triticum urartu. Next base: position 296,967,683 of record NC_053027.1, read on the forward strand.
TGCAATAAATATCAATATAAAAGCATGATGAAAAATTGACGTATCAACTCCCCCAAGCTTAGACCTCGCTTGTCCTCAAGCGAAAGCCGAAATCGAAAAATATGTCCACATGTTTAGAGATAGAGGTGTCGATAAAAATAAAATACAGACATGAGGGCATCATGATCATTCTTAGAACATCAACATATATATATTGTCATATGATCTCTTATGCTAAAGTAATAATTCAATCACAATTCCAAGTATGAATCATAAACTTCATTGAGAACCAACAAACTCTAATCTCGGTCATTGAGGCAATTGCAATTTATCATAACATAGGAAAGTGTCAATATAAGAGCTTTTCAGCAAGTCCACATACTCAACCATCTTTTAGTCTTTCACAATTGCTAACACTCACGCAATATTTATGGGTATGGAGTTTTAATCAGACATAGAGAAAGATAGGGGCTTATAGTTTTGCCTCCCAACGTTTTACCTCAAGGGTAATGTCAACAATAATAGCTCATGCAGACTCACATCCAATTAGCTATATGCATCTAGATCTTTCCAACACATTGTGCTTGCCAAAGGATAAAATGTAAAAAGGAAAGGTGAAGATCACCATGACTCTTATGTAAGGTAGAAGATAAAAGTAAAAGATAGGCCCTTCGTAGAGCAAAGCAGAGGCTATCATGCGCTTTTATGGTTGAATGCACAAAATCTTAATGCAAAAGAACGCCACTTTATATTGCCACTTGTGATATGGACCTTTATTATGCAGTCCATCGCTTTTATTTCTTCCATATCACAAGATCGTATAAAGCTTATTTTCTCCACATTAATAAGTCATACATATTTATAAGGCAATTTTTATTGCATGCACTAATGACAACTTACTTGAAGGATCTTACTCAATCCATAGGTAGGTATGGTGGACTCTCATGGCAAAACTGGGTTTAGGGATATTTGGAAGCACAAGTAGTATTTCTACTTGGTGCAAAGAACTTGGCTAGCATGAGAGGGAAAGGCAAGCTCAACATGTTGGATGATCCATGACAATATAATTTATCTTAGATGTAAAAAACATAACCCATTACGTTGTCTTCCTTGTCCAACGTCAACTCTTCATCATATCATACTTTAATGAGTGCTCACAATCATAAAAGATGTCCAAGATTGTATATTTATATGTGAAGACCTCTCTTTATTTATTACTTCCTATTAATTGCAACGATGACCAAAACAATGTTTGTTAACTCTCAACAACTTTTATTCATCATACTCTTTATATGTGAGCTCATTACTCTCCATAAGATCCATATGATCTCTTTATTTCTTTTTATTTCTTCTCTTTTATTTTATTCCCTCAAGATCATAGCAAGGTAATCAAGCCCTTGACTCAACACTAATCTTTATTATATATAGCTCACGGACTCGATTACATAGAAGAATCATAAAGCAAAACTCACAACTAGATCATACTAAAACTTTATTCTACTAGATCAAGATATTATCAAAAGGATCGAACTAAGAAAAATGGTAAAGATAAAAGTGATGGTGATACGATACCAGGGCACTCCCCCAAGCTTGGCAGTTGAAGAGGGGAGTGACCATACCCATGTGATTATGTCTCCTTTGTTGGTGAAGAAGGTGTCGGTGATGATGGGTAGTCGCACATCGAGCATAAGAGATCCTCCAATTTGCAGATAATGCCCTTGAGTGCAATGATATGCTCCTTCAACAAAATATTTTCACTTGTGAGATACTTGTTTTGAATATGAGCTAACTCAATCATCTTGAAAGCTTCAATCTCCATTGGGGTAAAGAGATTGTGGTGAGGTGGAAGGCTGTCTTCTTCTGCTACTGCCGGAACTTGATCCCCCATGGCCTTCTTGATCCCATCATCCTTGTTGATCTCTCCAGGTTCTTCTATCTTCAGCTCTATCTTCATTAGCCAAGCATCGTTGCCCTCATTGTTGGAGGAGGAGGGAGAAGACATGATGCTTGGCCTTGACAACCCTGGCAGAAAATAGGTCGAAACAAGAACATGAGATTTTTGTGTGATACAATGGTCAAAACCTTCGGGAGATTATATAATGAATTTTTACCGACCAAAAGAAGTATCATGCAAGAAAACGGCGTCTGGAGAGCACACGAGGTGCCCACGAGGCAGGGGGGCACGCCCAGGGGGTAGGGCGTGCCCTCCACCCTCGTGGAAGCCTCGTGTCCTTTCCGGTCAGCTTCTTATTTTCCTATTTTCTTAAATATTCCAAAATGGAGAAAATTGCCATTAGAACTGTTTGGAGTCGGTTTACTTACCGTACCACATACCTATTCCTTTTCGGAGTCTAAAACGTTCCGGAAAGTGTCCCTTATGTATTCCTCCGGGGTTACGGTTTTAATAACATTAGTTTCAACATTTATAGGATTACCTGAGATATAATCTTTGATTCTTTGACCGTTCACCACCTTCAGATTTGTGCCTTCGAAGTTGTTGATTTTTATGGCACCAGAATGATAGACCTCCTCGATAACGTAAGGACCTTCGCATTTAGAGAGAAGTTTGCCTGCAAAAAAATCTTAAACGAGAGTTGTATAGCAATACATAATCACCTACATTAAACTCACGTTTTTGTATCCTTTTATCATGCCATCTTTTAACTTTTTCTTTAAATAGCTTGGCATTTTCATAAGCCTGGGTTCTCCATTCATCAAGTGAGCTAATGTCAAATAACCTCTTCTCACCGGCAAGTTTGAAGTCATAGTTGAGCTCTTTAATGGCCCAATATGCCTTATGTTCTAGTTCAAGAGGTAAGTGGCATGCTTTTCCATAAACCATTTTATACAGAGACATACCCATAGGATTTTTATATGCAGTTCTATAAGCCCATAATGCATCATCAAGTTTCTTGGACCAATTCTTTCTAGACCTATTAACAGTCTTTTGCAAAATTAATTTAAGCTCTTTGTTACTAAGTTCTACTTGACCACTAGACTGTGGATGATATGGAGATGCAATTCTATGATTCACATCATACTTAGCAAGCATTTTATGAAAGGCACCATGAATAAAATGTGAACCACCATAAGTCATTAAATATCTAGGGACTCCAAACCTCGGAAAATAACTTCTTTAAGCATCTTAATAGAGGTGTTATGATCAACACTACTAGTTGGAATAGCTTCTACCCACTTAGTAACATAATCAACAACAACTAAAATATGTGTATACCCATTAGAGGAAGGAAACGGTCCCATATAATCAAAGCCCCAAACATCAAATGGTTCAATAACAAGTGAATAATTCATACGCATTTCTTGTTGTCTACTAATATTACCGATTCTTTGACATTCACCACAAGACAAGACAAACTTACAGGCATCCTTGAAGAGAGTAGGCCAATAAAAACTGGATTCCAATACCTTGTGCGCAGTTCTATCTCCAGCGTGGTGCCCTCCATAAGCCTCGGAGTGACACTTGCGTAGGATCTGTTCCTGTTCATGCTCAGGTACACAATGTCCAATAACACCATTTGCTCCTTCTTTATAAAGATGTGGGTCATCCCAAAAGCAATGTCTTAAATCATAGAAGAACTTTTTCTTTTGCTGGTATGTGAAACTAGGTGGTATAAATTTAGCAACAATATAATTAGCATAATCAGCATGCCATGGAGTTGTACTAGAAGCATATATGACATTTAGTTGTTCATCAGGAAAGCTATCATCAATAGGCAGTGGGTCATCAAGAACATTCTCTAACCTAGACAAGTTGTCTACAACGGGGTTCTCAGCTCCTTTTCTATCAATAATATGCAAATCAAAATTTTGTAGCAAGAGAACCCATCTAATAAGTATAGGTTTAGCATCTTTCTTTTCCATAAGATATTTAATAGCAGCATGATCAGTGTGAATAGTTACTTTAGAATCAACAATATAAGGTCTGAACTTATCACAAGCAAAAACAACTGCTAAAAATTCTTTTTCAGTAGTAGCATAATTTCTCTGGGCACCATCTAAAGTTTTACTAGCATATTGAATAACATTTAATTTTTTATCAACTCTTTGCCCTAGAACAACCCCTATAGCATAATCACTAGCATCACACATGATTTCAAAGGGTAAATTCCAATCAGGTGACTGAACAATAGGTGCAGAAATCAAAGCTTTCTTAAGTATTTCAAATGCTTCTACACAATCGTCATCCAATACGAAAGGAATATCTTTTTGTAATAGGTTGGTCAGAGGCCGAGAAGAAGTCCTTAATGAACCTCCTATAAAAACCGGCATGACCAAGGAAACTTCTTATACCTTTGATGTCCTTGGGACATGGCATCTTTTCAATAGCATCAACTTTAGCTTTATCAACTTCGATACCTCTTTCAGAAATTTTATGCCCCAAGACAATACCTTCATTAACCATGAAGTGGCACTTCTCCCAGTTCAAGACAAGATTAGTTTCTTCACATCTATGCAAAACTCGATCAAGGTTGCTCAATCAATCATCAAAAGAGGATCCATAAATGGAGAAATCATCCATGAAAACCTCACAAATCTTTTCAAAAAAGTCAGAGAATATAGCCATCATGCATCTTTGAAAGGTAGCAGGTGCATTACATAAACCAAAAGGCATATGTCTATAAGTGAAAGTACCGAAAGGGCAAGTAAAAGTGGTCTTTACTTGATCATCAGGTGACACAGGTATTTGAGAGAAGCCAGACTAACCATCTAGAAAGAAAAAATGTGTATGTTTGGATAATATTTCTAGCATTTGATCAATGAAAGGCAGAGGGTAATGATCTTTTTAGTAGCTTTATTTAATTTGTGAAAATCAATTACCATCCTATAACCTGTAATAATTCTTTGTGGAATCAATCCATCTTTATCATTAGGAATGACAGTAATACCTCCCTTCTTAGGGACACAATGGACATGACTTACCCACTGACTATCAGCAACGGGATAAATTATACCTGCCTCTAGGAGCTTCAATATTTCCTTTCTTACCACTTCTTTCATCCTAGGATTTAGCCGTCGTTGGTGATCAATAATTGGTTTAGCTTCTTTCTCGAAATTTATTTTGTGTTGACATAGAGTTGGACTGATGCCCTTAAGATCATCAAGAGTATATCCAATAGCAGCACGGTGTTTCTTCAGAGTTTTCAATAATCTCTCTTCTTCATGCTCTGAAAGGTTAGCACTAATAATAACAGGATATATCTTCTTTTCATCAAGATAAGCATATTTAAGATTATCAGGCAATGGTTTAAGCTCAAACACGGGATCACCCTTGGGTTGAGGAGGATCCCCTAGGATTTCAACAGGCAAGTTGTGTTTTAGAATAGGTCCCTGTTTAAAGAATACTTCATCTATTTCCCTTCTTTCGTTCATGAACATATCGTTTTCATGGTCTAGCAAATATTGTTCTAAAGGATCAGTACGAGGCACGACAATAAAAGCAAGACCAATAATTTCATCTTTACTAGGCAATTCCTCATCACGGGGCTGTCTACGAAACTTAGCAAAATTAAACTCATGAGACATATCCCCTAAACCAACAGAAACAATATCCTTATTGCAGTCTATCTTAGCATTAACAGTATTCAAGAAGGGTCTACCAAATATAATGGGACAAAAGCTATCTTGTGTGGAACTGTCGGTGTTCTGGGAACGGGGGTCCCCAGACTTGCCTGCCTGCGGCCTACGGCGTGGCTCAAGCGGGGGCCCAGCGCGGCCCATCTTCATCATCTCAAGCTCAAGACCCTCTTGAGGGGCCAAGCCTCGCCGGGCGGACGACAGGAAGCTTCCTCAGAGGCAGCCTCATCAGGCAGGCTCACGAGGAGGCGGAGAGATCAAGGCAGGGGTACCTCGTGAGGAACCCGGGACACAAGCCATGATGATCGAGACCAGGCGGGCGCCGGCCTGCGCAGTGTCCTTGTTTCCCCTTTGGTGCAAAGGGGGCAAACACAGGCCAAGGCATCAGGCAAAGGTTACCATTCCAGTGCAACGAGACCAAGACCAGCCAGCCGGCAGGACGGAGGTCACAGTGGAGCCCAAGACGGCGTCATCGTCAATGCTTTTGATATCCGAAGACCACCTTTGGTCAGGATAACTTGTACTACATGTTCCCCTTCGAAATGGCCAATTGTTGGCGCCCTTCCCGCTCATTATTTGGGGAGAGGCCCAGGGCCTCTATAAATAGAGCTAGCCACCACAGAGTAGAGACATCTGGAGACCCCGAGAGATATCTAGACACCCCAAGAACATCGAGAGATCTGGTAGAACCCTAGGAGAGAGAGAGAGAGGCGATGAACTCACCCTAGCAGTTCATCGCACCAACTCAAGAACACCTCTCGCGAGGCTGCTCTTCCCTTGTACTGTCCATCATCAGCCCCAGAGGCAATCCACCACACCACACACTGGAGTAGGGTATTACACCACAACGGTGGCCCGAACCAGTATAAACCTCGTGTCTCTTATGTTGTTCATCATTTTCATCTTAGTTCGCACGAGAGGATCAGACGTAGATCGGTGCAACCCAGTGTTCGAACCTCAAGGGTCTGCCGGAACCCGAAAACCGACATTTGGCGCGCGAGATTCGGTGACTGTGGCTGTTAACCACAAGGTCGGAGGTTCGATCCCTCCTTCTAGCGCCCTCCATGGCCATGTGACGCCGCACAGCTCGAGGGTGAAGGCGAGGCAGCCCGCCGTGGCCACCGGCGCCCTTTGCTGGTGCTAGACTCGTTCTTGCGGGTCACCACGCGCTGCCACTGGGAGCAGCGCGGGGTTTTGTCATGGAGGCGCTGGGGCGCGATCTTGGCGCACCGGCGCTGGGAGCGCGTGAGCACCTTCCCGGGGACGTGGTATCTCTTGGCAGCTCGCTTCTTGCTGCGCTGGCGCCGGACGTGGAGGGTCTCGCCCTGGGGCTGCGCGCCTTGGACCCAAGGCACCTTCTTGGGGAGGAGGCGGCAGAGGCACCTCCTGATCCTCGCCCCCTGCACGGGACGGAGGGCGAGGCAGCGAGAGGGACCGCAAGGGGGAGCCCCGTGCGGCACTGACGAGCTTGGTGATGCGGGCGAGCCGGTCCTTGTTGAGGTCGTCGACGGGGCGATAGTGCAGGAGATCCCGCGCCAAGAGCAGTGAGGGGTGCGCGTCCATGGGTGCGCGGCGGGCGTGGGACGACGAGCCAGCTGGAGTCAGCGACGCGGTGCAGCCATCCCGCCACACCGAGGGGTGCTGGGACGAGGCCTGCTGCTCGTTCCCCGCCGGGCCAGTGGCGGCGACGGGGAACAATGAGGGGGGGGGGCGACGGGCGCCGTCTGGGCGATGCGAGCCCGACGAGCGTCAACCATGGACACGACGGAAGATCACACACGAACAGCGGAAGGAAGATTCCGGCGCACCCCTACCTCGCGCGCCAAATGTCGGGTTTCGGGTTCCGGCAGACCCTTGAGGTTCGAACACTGGGGTGCACGCGGAGATCTCTCCCCTACCGATCTACGTCTGATCCTCTCGTGTGAACTAAGATGAAAATGATGAACAACACAAGAGACACGAGATTTATACTGGTTCGGGCCACCGTTGTGGTGTAACACCCTACTCCAGTGTGGGGTGTGGTGGATTGCCTCTAGGGCTGATGATGGACAGTACAAGGGAAGAACAGCCTCGCGAGAGGTGTTCTTGAGCTGGTGCAATGAACTGCTAGGGTGAGTTCATCGCCTCTCTCTCTGCTAGGGTTCTACTAGATCTCTCGATGTTCTTCGGGTGTCTCGATGTGTTGATCTCTCCCCGGGGTTCCTTACTCTGTGGTGCCTAGCTCTATTTATAGAGGCCCTGGGCCTCTCCCCAAATAATGAGTGGGAAGGCGCCAACAATTGGCCATTTCGAAGTGGAACATCTAGTACAAGTTATCCTGACCAAAGGTGGTCTTCGGCTGCCAAAAGCACTGGCGATGACGCCGTCTTGGGCTCCATGGTGACCTCCGTCCTGCCGTCCGGCTGGTCTTGGTCTTGTTGCACCGGAATGGTAACCTTTGCCTGATGCCTTGGCCTGTGCTTGCCCCCTTTGCACCAAAGGGGAAACAAGGACACTGCGCAGGCCGGCGCTCGCCTGGCGCCCACCTGGTCTCGATCGTCATGGCTTGCTTCACGGGTTCCTCGCGAGGTACCCCTGCCTTGATCTCTCCGCCTCCTCGCGTGCCTGCCTGATGAGGCTGCCTCTAAGGAAGCTTCCTATCGTTCGCCCCGCGAGGCTTGGCCCCTCGCGAGGGTCTTGAGCTAGAGCTGATGAAGATGGACCGTGCTGGGCCCCCCGCTTGAGCCACACCGCAGTCCGCAGGTAGGCAAGTCTGGGGACCCCCGTTCCCAAAACGCTGACAGGAACCAAGAACAATAAAATCAGCAGGATATTTAACCTTCCCACACAAGGCTTCAACATCTCTAACAATCCCAATTGGTGAAATAGTATCTCTATTGGCAAGCTTAATGGTAACATAGATATCTTCTATCTCAGCAGGTGCAATATCATGAATAATTTCTTTGTATAAGGAATGAGGTATTGCACTTGCACTATCACCCATCTCACATAAGCCATGATAGCAATGATCTCCTATTTTAACAGAAATAACAGGCATGCCTACAACAGTCTATGTTTATTTTTTGTATCAGGTCTAGCAATTCTAGCAGTCTCATCACAGAAGTAAATAACATGCAAATCAATATTATCGGCCAATATATATTTAACCATAGCAATATTAGGTTGAACTTTAACTTGCTCAGGGGGTTTGTTTGTCCTAATATTACTTTTGTTGACTACAGTTGAAACTTTAGCATGATCCTTTTTTCTAATAGGGAAAGGTGGTTTCTCAACATAAGTACTAGGAACAACATGATCATTATAAGTGATAGTCTTTTCTTCAACTTTAATAGGTGTAACTACTTTTACTTCAATGGGAGGATTATATTTAAACCACTTCTCCTTAGGGAGATCAACATGAGTAGCAAAGGATTCACAAAAGGAAGCTACTATCTCAGAGTCAAGTCCATATTTAGTGCTATATTCACGAAATGCATCGGTATCCATAAAAGATTTAACACAATCAAACTTAGGTGTTATACCTGACTCCTTACCTTCGTCGAGGTCCCAATCTTTAGAGTTGCATTTAATTCTTTAAAATAAATCCCATTTGAATTCAATAGTCTTCATCATAAAAGATCCAGTACAAGAAGTATCGAGCATGGAGCGATTACTGAGAGAAAGCCGAGCATAATTTTTTTGAATAATCATTTCTCTTGAGAGCTCATGATTGGGGCGTGAACGTAACATTAACTTAAGCCTCCCCCAAGCTTGAGCGATTATTTATCCTTCACGAGGCCAAAAAGTATATATATAATTACGATCACGATGAACAAGATACATAGGATAAAACTTCTGATGAAATTCCGATTTCAGTCGCTTGTAGTCCCTTGATCCCATATCATCACATAGCCTATAACATGTCAATGCATCTCCCTTCAAAGATAAAGGGAACACCTTCTTCTTGATAACATCCTCGGGCATACCTGCAAGCTTAAATAATCCACAAACTTCATCCACATAGATTAAGTGTAAATCGGGATGCAATGTTCCATCTCCTGCAAAAGGATTAGCTAGCAGTTTCTCTATCATACCCGAAGGAATTTCAAAGTAAACATTTTCAGTAGTTTCAGTAGGTTGAGGAGCAACTCTTTGCTCTACTGGTCGGGGTGAAGATACCCTGAACACGCCCCTCAAAGGATTGTGTTCCATAGTAACAAGTGACAGTAAATTTCAGCACACTATATAAATTTTTCCTTACCAAATTCCACCTACCAAAGGCGCTTCACTCCCCGGCAACGGTGCCAGAAAAGAGTCTTGATGACCCGCAAGTGTAGGGGATCTATCGTAGCCTTTTCGATAAGTAAGAGTGTCGAACCAAACGAGGAGCAGAAGGAAATGATAAGCATTTTTCAGTAAGGTATTCTCTGCAAGCACTAAAATTATCGGTAACATATAGTTTTGTGATAAGATAAATTGTAATGAGCAACAAGTAAGAAAAGTAAATAAGGTGCAGCAAGATGGACCAATCCTTTTTCTAGCAAAGGACAAGCCTGGACAAACTCTTATATGAAGGAAAGCGCTCCCGAGGACACATGGGAATTATCGTCAAGCTAGTTTTCATCACGTTCATATGATTCACGTTCGGTACTTTGATAATTTGATATGTGGGTGGACCGGTGCTTGGGTACTTCCCTTACTTGGACAAGCATCCCACTTATGATTAACCCCCATTGCAAGCATCTGCAACTACAACAGAAGTATTAAGGTAAACCTAACCATAGCATGAAACATATGGATCCAAATCAGCCTCTTACGAAGCAACGCATAAACTAGGGTTTAAGCTTCTGTCACTCTAGCAACCCATCATCTACTTACTACTTCCCAATGCCTCCCTCTAGTCCCAAACAATGGTGATGTGTCATGTAGTCGACGTTCACATGACACCACTAGAGGGATGACAACATACATCTCATCAAAATATCGAACGAATACCAAATTCACATGACTACTTATAGCAAGACTTCTCCCATGTCCTCAGGAACAAACGTAACTACTCAAAAAGCATATTCATATTCATAATCAGAGGGGTATTAATATGCATAATGGATCTAAACATATGATCTTCCACCAAATAAACCAACTAGCATCAATTACAAGGAGTAATCAACACTACTAGCAACCCACACGTACGAATCTGAGGTTTGGATACAAAGATTGGATACAAGATATGAACTAGGGTTTGAGATGAGATGGTGCTGGTGAAGATGTTGATGGTGATTGACCCCCTCCCGATGAGAGGATCGTTGGTGATGACGATGGTGATGATTTCCCCCACCCGAAGGGAAGTTTCCCGGCAGAACAGCTCCGCCGGAGCCCTAGATTGGTTCCGCCAAGGTTTCGCCTCGTGGCGGCAGAGTTTCTTCTCCAAAGCTTGCTTATGTTTTTTCCTCGAACGAAAGACCTCATATAGCAGAAGATGGGCATCGGAGGGCCACCAGGGGGCCCACGAGGCAGGGGGCGTGCCCAGGGGGGTAGGGCGCGCCCCCACCCTCGTGGCTGGTGGGTGGCCCCACTCTGGTGCTTCTTGCACCCAATATTCTTTATATATTCTGAAAAGTGCTCCCGTGGAGTTTTAGGACTTTTGGAGATGTGCAGAATAGGTCTCTAATATTTGCTCCTTTTCCAGCCCAAAATTCCAGCTGCCGGCATTCCCCCTCTTTATGTAAACCTTGTAAAATAAGAGAGAATAGGCATAAGTATTGTGACATAATGTGTAATAACAGCCCATAATGCAATAAATATCAATATAAAAGCATGATGCAGAATGGACGTATCAGTAAGCAGTATGAATATGATCGCCCACAGCTCTTTGTGTTCTACTCGTGCATATCATCTACACATAGACCTGGCTCGGATGCCACTGTTAGGGAACGTAGCATGCAATTTCAAAAATTTCCTATGCTCACGCAAGATCTATCTAGGAGATGCATTGCAACGAGAGGGGGAGAGTGTGTCCACGTACCCTCGTAGACCGAAAGCGAAAGCGTTTGACAACGCGGTTGGTGTAGTCGAACTTCTTCTCATTCTGACCGATCAAGCCCCGAACGCACGGCACCTCCGAGTTCTGCACATGTTCATCTCGATGAAGTCCCTCGAACTCCTGATCCAGCAAAGTGTTTAGGGAGAGTTCTGTCAGCACGACGGCATGGTGACGGTGATGGTGAAGTGATCTGTGCTGGGCTTCGCCTAAGCACTATGTGAATATGACCGGGGCGTAAACTGTGGAGGGGGGCGCCGCACACGGATAACAATGATTCGTGCATGTTCTAGCGGTGCCCCCCTCATATATATAGGTTGGAGGGGAGGAGAGGCAGCCAAGGGGGCGCCCCAAGTAGGAGGAATCCTACTTGGGGTCCTCCCAATTCGGCCTCCCCCTTCCCTATTCCTATTCGGAGTAGGAAGGGAAGAGGGGGAAGGGGGAATCCTATTCACTTTTTTCCTTTCCTACTTCCCCTTTTCTACTCCAATTTGGCCAGTTACGTTGTGACGTTTGATAGCACACAAGGTATTCCTCCGGTATTCGAGAGTTGCATAATCTCATAGTCAAAGGAATATGTATAAGTCATGAAGAAAGCAATAGCAATAAAACTGAACGATCAATATGCTAATCTAACGGATGGGTCATGTCCATCACATCATTCTCCTAATGATGTGAGCCCGTTCATCAAATGACAACACATGTCTATGGTTAAGAAACTTAACCATCTTTGATTAACGAGCTAGTCTAGTAGAGGCTTACTAGGGACATTGTGTTTTGTCTATGTAGCCACACATGTATCAAGTTTCCGGTTAATACAATTCTAGCATGAATAATAAACATTTATGATGATATAAGGAAATACAAAATAAAAACTTTATTATTGCCTCTAGGGCATATTTCCTTCACTTGAGAATAACACATCTAGCATGGAAAATATTGGCCACCCCTGCCGCTTCATGAGCGGTACGAGCACACAAAAAGGAAATTCATTTTGAAAATTTGAGTTGGCAGATACAAATTTACTTAGAACGGCATGGAAATACCGCATATAGGTAGGAATGGTGGACTCATTTGGCACAACTTGGTTTAAGGAGTTTGGATGTACAAGCAACATCCCCGCTTAGTACAAGGAAATGCTAGCAAATAGATTGAGAAGCAACCAACCAAAAAACGAGAACTCTCATAAACGAGCATTGAACATGACTAACATGGAATAATGCACCACAAGTAGGATATAACTTCATTGCATAACTATTGACTTCCGTGCTTGCATAGGGAATCACAAACCTTAACACCAATATTCTTACTAAAGCATAATTACTCACCAACACGACTCACATATTACTATCTCCATATCGCAAAACTATTACAAGGAATCAACTTTATAATATCTACTGATCATGATGACAGTTTTAATTATATCCCTCTTGAATATCTATCAATTTGGGACTAATTCCATATATTACCATTGCTACTAACAAGCTCTCAAACAAATTTAAGTGAAGCAGAAGAGCATAAATATTTCTTCAAAAATTTCAACTCTCAAAACGATATAAGTGAAGCATGAGATGATATTTCTTTAAAATTTTGATAACTCTCAAAATAATCTAAGTGAATCATGAGAGCATATTTCTTAGAAAATTAGACCACCACCATGCTCAAAAACATATAAGTGAAGTACTAGAGCAATTCCATAGCTAAAAAATAATAATAAGTGAAGCGCATAGAGCAATTCTAACAAATCATAGCATCATTATGCCTCTCAAATAGGTGTGTCCAACAAGGTTGATTGTGGCAAACTAAAAATCAGAACACGCAAAGACTCATATAATACAAGACGCTCCAAGAAAAACTCATGATATGTGACGAATAAAAATATAGCTCCAAGTAAAATTACCGATGGTCATTAGAAAAAAGAGGGGATGCCTTCTGGGGCATCCCAAGCTTAGTTGCTTGGTGCTTCCTTGAATATTTCCTTGGGGTGCCATGGGCATCCCCAAGCTTAGGATCTTGTCACTCCTTATTCCTTCATCCATCGTGATCTCACCCAAAACTTGAAAACTTCAATCACAGAAAACTTAACAAAACCATTGTGAGATCTGTTAGTATAATAAACCAAATCATCACTTTAAGTACTTTTGCAAACCCATTCATAATTTATTATTGCATTATACCTACTGTATTCTAACTTTACCGTGGCTTATACCCCCCGATACAATCCATGGATTCATCAAAATAAGCACACAATGCAACAAAAATAGAATTTTCCAAAAACAAAACAGTCCATAGTAATCTGAACTTTAACCATACTTATCTAACCCCAATTTTTTTGAAAAATTAGGAAAATGTAGGCAATTTGTATATAAATCATGTGTAAGAAACTCAGGATTTTATCGTGCTCTAGCGAATTTTAACAATTATGCTACTGGACGCAAAAGCTTCTGCGTTCCAATAGGATCAAATCAACTGGCACCCAACATGATCCTAAAGGCTTTACTTGGCACAAACACTACTTGAAACATAAAAACACAATAATAATAATAGTAGCATAATTGTGTAAAAACACAAGAATATGAATAAAAAGTGAAAACCTATTATATTCATTGGGTTGCCTCCCAACAAGCGCTATTGTTTTATGCCCCAGCTAGGCATAATGCATAGATTCCAGTATTGTAATCCTTAGTTTTTGCTCCATAGGTGCCCTAATGATTGATTCATATGGTGGCTTAATTCTAGTTCTAGGTAAGTGTTCCATACCTTTTCTTAATGGAAATTGAAATTTAATATTCCCTTCTTTCATATCAATCACGACACCTATAGTTTAAAAAAATGGTCTACCGAGTATTATGGGACAAGACGGATTGCAATCAATATAAAAAACAATAAAATATATGGGCACATAATTCCTATTCACAAGAATAAGAAATCATTAATTCTTCCCAAAGTCTTTTTAATAGAAGAACCCGCCAAGTGCAAATTAGGAGAGCATTCTTCTATATTGGTAAAACCTAGCACATCACATAGAGATTTTGGAATTGTGGAAACACTAGCACCCAAATAACATAAAGCATTGAACTCATAATTTTTGATCTTGAATTTAATGGTGGGTTCCCATTCATCATATAATTTTCTAGGAATTGAAATCTCTAATTCTAACTTTTCTTCCAAAGCTTCCATCATTGCTTCAACAATATGTTTAGTAAAAGCTTTATTTTGTTCATATGCATTGGGTGAATTTATCATGGATTGCAACAAATAAATACATTCAATCAATGCACAACTATCATAATTAAAGTCTTTGTAATCCAAAAGAGTGGGCACATCACTAGTTCAAGTTTTTACTTCTCCAAACCCACTTTTATCAATTTTTCAACAAGATTTTCACCCTCCAAATTATGGGGACGCCTTCTAGATAAAGTTGACTCTTCTTAATTCCCATTATCATCAATTTTAATATTACTAAACAAGGAATCAATAGAAGAAACACCAATCATTTTAAGTTCTCCATCACTACTATGAAAGCAATCGAGCGAAAACGCTCTTTCTAAAATTCTCTTTTAGCCCTAAGCATAGAGGTTCTTTTCTTACTTTCATCTATGGAAACATATAAAGCTTTAATTGATTCATTGACATCAACCTTGGGTCGAAATTTTTTAATCTTGAGATTTTCTACATCATGAGTAATTCTATCAATGCTCTTAGACATATCATCAATCTTATTCATTTTTTCTTCTATCGTAGTGTTGAATTTTTTTGACCATTAATAAATTCTTTAATATTACTCTCAAGATCAGAGGGCATCCTATTATTATTATAAGAAGGAACGCATTACATATTTACCTAAACATGTGGGTCCTTGAGCATATCCCACATTAATTAGCTACAAGACGCTGGTGTCTAACTAGAAAAGTAAATGCTTGAGCTTGAGAAGCTTCTGGCCCGGTGGGTCCATAAAACTCCTTGACTCTTAAGAATAGTGCGTGCTAATATCCATGTAGATAAAGATAGAGATAGCAACGAACTGGATGCATAGTAAAACAAAAAACTCGTGACTTGTTCTCGTAGGCTACCATACACTATTCCAAGATGCTGCCAACGCGAAACTACGATCAGAGACCCTTCGATGAAACTGTGTGCGATGCAATAATCACAAATGGTGGTGTAAAATAACCATAAAAAGGTGCAAACCATTTGCGATGGCGGGCACATCAACCACGGTTCAGATTTTAGTTGCGTGTGCGATGCTGAGCATACGGTTGATCCATACGAACTTTTTGCGATTAGACGGTACAACAGGAACGGGAAGCCATATAATGTGTGTGCGATATACAGCATACAGTTCACTCCGATGAATTGTTTGCGATGATCGAGGTGAACACAAACGATTCGGCGTAACAAGATGTGTGTGATACTCGGCAAACAGGCTGGTAATCAGAATTGTGCGCGATCATTATAGACAGCCCATATGGTCTTTTTTGAGAATTGTGTGCTCATCAGGGCACACAGTTCAACAAACCAACCTGTGGGCGATAATGTAGAAGATCTATGTCGAATAGTTATTAATAACCGTCTGCAATGAGATTGACAGGATAAACATAGATAGCAAATTAATATGAGCGAATGTAAACAAAGATATGTACAGTCTGCTCAATTTAGTCCTTCTTGTTGTTGTTGTTGGATGGCCCCGCGACATCGTGTTGGCGAGGACGCTTCTTGCCGCCGAAGGTTGGCTTTTCATCGCCGCCGCCGTCGTCATCGTCGTTGCTGTTGTCATAATCCTCCTCCTTGGTCGACCATTCCTCCTCATCATCATCGTCGTCCTCTTCTCCGTCCTCCAACGGCTCCTCGTCCGTCTGGTTGTCGTCTGACGACTCCGGAGGTAGCGTCCCTTCCATGGTCTGGATATAATCAAGGTCTGGGCTTGATGCCGAAATCATGGAAGACGAGTGGGATGATTCCGATGTTGACCTATCATCGGGCGCCAGACTGGTGGCCGAACTGTCATCCTCGCTATCGCTCGACATGGCTGCAGAGTGTGTACCAGTGTGTAGCGCGGCCTACCAGGGACGATGAAGATGTTGGACACTTAAGCAGGGTATGAAGAGAAGTGGAAATGCCAATTGAAGCAGGGGTTGACGTATTATCTAACCGCTGATATAATCAACCGCAATTATTTGTACCCAGTCGCTCCAAATTCCCCGGGTTGCGCAGGACTCCTATTGGCTGGTTTATTTTTTCAGGACAAAAGAAGGAACGAGTTTTGGGATTATGCACTGGTACCAGTACGAACGGAGTAGGACAGTTGGCAAGCAATACATTGAGCTCTTCTTATTGATAAATCCAGTAATAATCAAACTACAAAGGAAAAGAAAAAAGACAAAGGAAAATATCTGCATGAATCTTCGCGTAACATCAATGGCATAGGACCTAGATGTGCATTACTTAGAGCACATCTAGATGTGCTTTAGCAATACTGTCAAACAAAACCCCTAATCATCATTGCAAACTACGCATAGAACATGGCTAATGCGACAACTAGAACTATACATGCTAGTTACTTCTTGTCTCTTGCTTTCATCTTTGCCTGTGATTGATTCTTTCTTGCTTCATCGTACTGATTGTACATTCTAGATCAGCCAGTTTCTTCTTAAGCTTTACGTTATCTTCTGCGAGCTTGGTGATAACACTCTGAGACCTGTCATGCCATTCTTCATCCAGCCAGTTAACAAAGGCGCAAGCCTCATATCCCTACCAATGTTAAATAGTATTCAGGATGAGCGGTGGCATTAACTGAAGTAAAATGATGAACTTAGCACTAACCTCTAAGGGAAAACTGAGAAACCACCTGCCAATGTCGAATCCCCCTGTGCACACAACTCAGCTTTTGGTACTTCTCGGTGGTGCAAAACTCGGAGTTGAACTCGTGTTACGGGAGTCTGGAGTCATGCTTCGGATCTGGCGGCAGATCACTTTCCTGGGGGGGTATGTCATTCAGGACAGATTCAGCAAGGGGCTATACTTTGTACATGCTAAAAAAGATCGGGATAGATTGGAACCTGACAGGATGATTCGGATCCGTAGTACACCTGCCTTCTGATGACCTTAGGCAAGTGCTCAGCGGCGACCGCTCTCGTGGCGGCGATACGAGCAGGAGCAGCCGCACCGAAACCATCAGCACCACTCGTTCGCATTTCCCCAATGTCAGCGCCACACGAGGGAATCTGGAGGCTATGTAGGGATTTGGGGGAAATGGGGAAACTGTGGGGATAATGTAGGATCGAAAGTATGTCTGGAGGGGGGTGATTAGACTACTTGACCAAATAAAAATCTAGCCTTTTCGCAATTTTAGTTCTTGGCAGATTTTAGCTATCTTAGCACAAGTCAAGAAATCTCCACACAATTCAAGCAAGCATGCAAAAGAGTATATGAGCAGTGGAAAGTAAAGCATGCAACTTGCAAGAATGTAAAGGGAAGGGTTTGGAGGATTCAAACACAATTGGAGACACGGATGTTTTTGTCGTGGTTCCGATAGGTGGTGCTATCATACATCCACGTGGATGGAGACTTCAACCCACGGAGGGTAACGGTTGCGCGAGTCCATGGAGGGCTCCACCCACGAAGGGTCCACAAAGAAGCAACCTTGTCTATTCCATCACGGCCGTCGCCCATGAAGGACTTGCCTCACTAGCGGTGGATCTTCACGAAGTAGGCAATCTCCTTGCCCTTACAAACTCCTTGGTTCAACTCCACAATCGTGTCGGAGGCTCCCAAGTGACACCTAGCCAATCTAGGAGACACCACTCTCCAAGTAGTAACAAATGGTGTGTTGATGATGAACTCCTTGCTCTTGTGCTTCAAATGATAGTCTCTCCAACACTCAACTCTCTCTCACAGGATTTGGATTTGGTGGAAAGAAGATTTGAGTGGAAAGCAACTTGGGGAAGGCTAGAGATCAAGATTCATATGGTTGGAATGGAATATCTTGACCTCAACACAAGTGTAGGTGGTTCTCTCTCAGAAAATGTGTATTGGAAGTGTAGGTATGTTCTGATGGCTCTCTCCACGAATGAAGAGTGGGTGGAGGGGTATATATAGCCTCCACATAAAATCTAACCGTTACACACAATTTGCCAAACTCGGTGGGACCGAATGATTAAACTCGGTCGGACCGATTCAGCAAACCTAGTGACCGTTAGGATTTTCGGTGGGACTAAGATGCAACTCGGTAGGACCGATATGGTTAGGGTTAGGGCATAACATAATCTCGGTGTGATCGATTACACAAACTCGGTGGGACCGATTTTGGTAATAAGCTAACCAGAGAGTTGGTCAGGTAAACTCGGTGGGACCGATTCGCTCATCTCGGTGTGACCGAAATGTTACAAAAGTGAAACAGAGAGTTTACATTGCAATCTTGGTGGGACCGATCGCTTATCTCGGTAAGACCGAAACGTTACGAAGGGAAACAGAGAGATTACAATCCCATCTCGGTGAGATCGAGATCCCTATCGGTGAGACCGATTTGCCTAGGGTTTGCGGCAGTGGCTATGACATTTGAAACTCGGTGGCGCCGGATCGAAAGAATCGGTTTGGCCGAGTTTGACTTTTGGTTTAGGTCATATGTGGATGTGGGAAGGTAGTTGAGGATTTTGGAGCATATCACTAAGCACTTTGAGCAAGCAAGCCATTAAGCAACACCTCATCCCTCCTTGATAGTATTGGTTTTTCCTATAGACTCAATGTGATCTTGGATCACTAAAATATAAAATGTAGAGTCTTGATCTTGAAGCTTGAGCCAAACTTTTTGTCCTTAGAATTTTGAGGGATCCACTTTCCTCATCCATGCCATGCCATTCATTAAGCTTTTCCTGAAATATTAATCTTGGAATAATGTTAGCTCAATGAGCTATATGTTGTTAGGAATTACCAAAACCACCCAGGGATAGTTGCACTTTCAATCTCCCCCTTTTTGGTAATTGATGACAACATATAGATCAAAACTTCGACAAATGATAATAAGAGTGAAAGATATTGTCGCTTTGAGAAGTATGTGAAAAGCAAGAGCTCCCCCTAAATTTGTGCATATCTTAAGATTTGCTTTGGACTGCAAATGCACAATGAGTTAGGATCATGGGTTACTCTTCCATGTCACATACATCTTGGTGGAGCGCTCAAAATGATAAGAATTAAATACATGCACTCATCACCAAGCAAAGTGAATGATCATATAAGGATAAGTAAGATAATATCATCTAACAAGCATAAGTGTAGCTTATGATCAACCACATGATCATCAATGTCTCACAGATAATAGCATAGTATCTCAAGCAATCAAAAGCAACCAAAGTTCAACCAAGAAGACAAGAGAGAACAAAAGCAAACTCTCTCTCGAAGCCTATGATCTATACATTTTTCTCCCCCTTTGGCAACAAGTTACCAAAAAGTTCATAGAAAATGCATAGCACTAAAACGTCTCTCAGGCTTGGTCTTCAGGTGGTGGTTTCCGGAGAACTCCAAGAATGAAGGATTCAGTCGAACTAGATGGAGCTGCTGGGATAGGTGCTAGAGCTGGTGGCACTGAAGCTGTAGCTGGTGCAGATGAAGTGGCTCTGGTGTCTGTTACTGGCACTGCAGTTGATCTCTGAGCTCTAGGCACTCTGGCAAATGCATCAGTGGTTGTTCTGCCCTTCCTCTCCTGCATGTCATCCTGTAGCTGCTCCACAACTGACTGAATCTCAGTTAATTTGACATCTAAATCATAGAATTTTTGTTCCATGATTCTTTCTAGGCTCTCCTGGTTTTGAGTTAGGGTGGCCAACCCCTTCTCAATCCTCAGAGTTGATGCTATCAAATAACCAAGCTGGTCCTGCTTGCTTTTCAAAAAGTACTCAGATGCCTCCTCTTGAGTTGGCATCTTGGCAGCCTTCTCTTTCTTTGCTTTCTCCTTCTTCTCTTGAGCTTGTACTGATGATGGTTCATTCTCATTCATCACAACTTGATTGTCCTCCGAGTCTGGGTAGATAGGCAAGTATTCCTTATCCAACAGGTATGTGCCTGTGCCCATCTTTGAGTTTATCAACTCCTAGATTTGTGGGGCATATCCACAACTTCTTTTCTGGTCTGCTGCAGTCCTCTTGATAGTCTCAACTATAAGGCTCATGACCTTGAACTTCTGTGGCACATCAAATATATGTAGCAAGTTAATTACATGGCCTCTGATCATTCTGTGATCACCAGACTTGGGCAAGAGAGTGTGCCTAAGGATCCAATTGATTGTAGGCAGCCCTCACAGCAAGTGTTTTACTGACCCAAACTGGTGAGTCTCAAGATCATCTTCAGGAATCTCCTTGTACATGTTTGCCATAGAGTTGTGATCCATCTTCTTCTTGGCATAGACATCCAAGTCATCTTCTTCTTCCTTAGGAGCATTGATCAGATTTTCCCATTCCTCAATAGTTGAGTGGTACCTTGTACCTTCATACATCCATACTATCCTGCCATCTGGATAGAAGTGTGCTGTGGAGTAGAATTGCATTATGAGATCCTCATTCCACTTTGTGAGCTTCTGCCCAACAAAGTCTGCAACTCCACAAGCACTAAAGCTTTCAAACACACCAGGATAGTGTTCCTCATTTTCCTTGATATACTTCCAGTCGGCCCACCTCATTTCACACACTATAGGCTTCTTGTCCAGCAGCACTGTCTCATAGAAATCTTGTTGTTCCTTTGTGTGGAACCTGTAATCAACAGCAGTTCTTCTTCTTGTAGCATATGGGTCTGTCTCTCTCCATTTCCTCAGTCCCGAGTCTCTCCTGATCTTCATGTTCTCAGCCACAGGATGAGCATCATTGTGGTCTGGAATCTTGGGTTTGAGCTTCTTTAGGACTTGTCCTTCATCATCTTCATCAGCAGCAACTTCAGGCATTGGGGCCTTGTTCTTCTCAGCAGCTGGTAT
Source organism: Triticum urartu (assembly GCF_003073215.2). NCBI lineage: Eukaryota > Viridiplantae > Streptophyta > Magnoliopsida > Poales > Poaceae > Triticum > Triticum urartu. The sequence goes on from NC_053027.1 coordinate 296,989,234, forward strand.
ACTCCTGATATTCCTCTTAGGTACACTCTTGGGCTTGGAGGCTGCTTTGGGTGCTTCTTTGGGCTTTGATGAAGCAGCCTCTGTCCTGATAGCATCACCCATAAGCTTCTGGGCCTTAGGTGCTAGTGCAGCAACCTATTCTTCCTCTTCCTCTTCAGAATCTCTCATGATTGAGGATCTCCCAAGCACTCTAGAAGTGGTCTTTTTGATCATCTCCTTCCTCTTCTTCCCTTCTACAGCAGCCTCTTTGGGTTCAGATCCCAAAGGGACCTGAGTAGATCCTTTGGCCTTAGACATTGGAATTCTTTTTGCAGGAACCTTTTGCTTCATGCCTGGCTTGGTGGCAGCAGCAGTGCTATATTCCTTCTTAACCACTTTCTTCTTGGAAGTGGCCTCATCCTCAACTGCCACATAGTCTTCATCCTTAGACTCTGAAGTTTTCTTCTTCCTTGTTCTGGTGGTAGCTTTGGGCAAGTTGCTGGGAGTGCTCCTGCTACCATCATCTGAATTGCTAGAGGGACTAGTGCCCTCACTCAGGTGAACCTGCTCCTCTAACATGTTCTGGCTGTCACTCTGATCAGGCATATTGCAAACACTGACAGCAGACCCTATGAATAGATATAGATGAGATAGAGTGGATGAGCATCACAAAATGTAGAGGTTTTTGCAAAAGAATGAGTCAAAAATTAGTTTTAGTTTTCCACAGAAAGAATTTCGAATCAACCGATTTGTAAACTCGGTGATACTGAAGCAGCTGTTGGAACCTAAACTAGTGAACTCGGTCAGACCGAGTCACAGTTTGGTGGCACCGAGACTGCTAGGGTTTCACAAAGTCCTGAACTCGGTCACACCGATTTGCAATTCTCGGTCAGACCGAAAATTACATGTGCAATGGCCTGAGCCGAATCGGTGGTACCGAGTTCCACAACTCGGATGGTCCGAGATGGTTTCGGCGGAAACCTAACCCTAAATTTTCAATTCAACTCTAATCTATGAAGTGTTTTGACTGGATAGAAGCGTTTCAATCGTGGTAAGAATCATAACGAACACAATGTGCTAGGAATTGGACAGGGATAGCACTGTGATCGAGTCCATACCCTAGTTCGGCGATGAACTCGCTACGGCGGTAACAGCGGGGAAGAATTCTGTTGACGGTGGCGGAGACCAGCGACAGGAGGCGGCTGGCGACGAGGAGGACGATCCGAAGACCCAGGAGGCAGAGCGAGTTATGCGCGGGCGAAGGGGTTTCGGAGAAATTTCCAAAATTTTGCCCATGAGTATATATAGCCCGACCCTATCGGTGTGACCGAGTGGAACAACTCGGTGGCACCAAGATTCATAACTGCAAGCAGTTACTGAAACTCGGTGTGACCGAAAGGTTCAAATCGGTTGCACCGAGATTGAAAACCTAGATCGACTTAGTGATCTCGGTATGACCGAAATGGAGGAATCGGTCAGACCGAAAAGCACAAAGAAGTTTTGGAAGTTTAAGTCTATGACGAATCGGGGACTCCGAGTGCTCCTCACACAGAGTGGTTCAAATCTGACTTGATCAAATTTTGTGATGTAGCATGAATAGAGTTTGAGACGAGAAAAGCATAGATAGCTAGAGAGGGTTCTTAGGCATTCTTGTCCATCCACTTGGCAAAAGAAAAGAAAAACAATCAATCAAAAAAAACAAGTGGATGTCCTCGAATGAGTGAAATATGAAATCAACATGCTCACACAATAAAATGGCAATTGAAATATGTGGCAAAGCATACACAACCAATTCTAGCATCTATCAAACAATTTGCGATGACTAGGTCATCTATATATGAGTATATTGACTTAGGAGTCAAATGAGAACATTTGATCATAGGTCATACTCATCATTTAAGCACAAGTGGGGTTACCACTTTTACATAAAGCATTGTTGTGTTCACACCATTAGAGTTGCTTTAGCTCAATTCTTAGAGTAAAGCTCCCCCTAGATGTGAGATCCCCCCTAAGAGGGATGAACTAACCTTTGGTTTTGTCGATGATGACTTCATGTAGATGTTGAAGATGTGGATGCTCAATGTTGATGTAGATCATTTGGAGCTATCCATTGGAGTGAGTTGCACTTTCAATACCTACACGGGTTAGTCCCACAAGGAACAAACAAGGATATCCATAGACATAGAGTGATGCACACACAAGATGATGTCTATGAAAGCTTTTAGGTTACCTTGTCCCTTGTCTTACCAACAAGAGGGTTTGTGACTCCTTGAACTAGTGCAAGATGTGGAAGTTGATTGCACTTGTTCTTGCCAAGATGATAAGAGTGAAGTATGTTGGCGGAGTCACCCTCAAGAACTCTCTAGTTCTTCTTCGGGATCCACACCATCTTGATGGGAATCCTCGGTGTTGTAGTTGTACTTGATGAAGTGGAACTTGAAGTAGTCTTGGGAACCCACTTGACCAAGGCCTTAGGAGCTTCTTCAAATGCATCAATTTCCTCTTGAAGCTTGTCCTTGCCTTTTTGCTTGTGGTCTTGTGGTGGAAGATCATCTTGAGCTTGTGTCCCTTTGAAAGAAGTAGGATCATACTTCTCTTGTTGAGGAACAAACTTTGTCTTGGGGTATTGATCTTCTTCCCACTCAACTCCATTGGCATTGAACTTTCGTTCAAAACCAACGCCTTGATTCTTCCGGTGCCTTCCTTGCTTGCGTACAATTTCCTCGAATTGCTTACTTCCGGCAAGGCTCTTGTAAACACCTTTCTCTATAATTCCCTTCAATAAGCTATTTTCTTGCTCAAGTGTAACTTGGCTAAGAGAATCATTAGTGGAATCAATAGAACTACTAGAAGCAACAATATTGGATTTAGCATGATTATTGTTACTACTAGAGGAAGAATCTTTCTTGCTCTTGTTACTAAACTTGACTTGAGGCATGTAAGTGGATAAGAGTAAACGCTTGGCAATGTAAGAAGAACTTTTCTTGCGAAGATCATCATTGATTGCTTTTAAGAACTCATGCTCTTGCTCAAGGTTGAGCTTTTCAAAGCGTAATTTCTCATGAGTCCTTAAAAGTTCTCGATGATCTCCTAAGATAGTTTCATGAACTAACTTAAGAGTGTTTAGTTCTTTAGTTAGAGACTCAATCTTCTCCTTATCATTGTCGTTCGTTTTATCTTGATTACCATGATTAATTGACGTTTCATCACAGTATTCATCACTAGAGTTGTCAACAAGTAAATCATCATCACCTAACAAGTCATCTTCATCACTATTGAAATCAACATACTCGGGGTGTGATACCTTTGGGCCTTTAGCCATGAAGCATGTTCCAACTCCTTCATTTGGTGAGTCAAATATGTCGTAGGAGTGGGTTGTCACAAGTGCTAGACCGGTAACACCTTCATCTTGAGTATATTCGGAGTCGGAGTGAGAGCTTCTCTCGGAGTGGTTGTCGGAGTCAGAGCCGGATACCCATTCACCAACATGAGCTTGATGTCTTCGTTTTGTGTAGCTCCTTGATGACTTGTCCTTTGTTTCCGAATCCTTGCTTCTCCGTGAGGGTCTTCGTTCATAACGATCATCTCTACTCCTTAGTTCTCTAGATGGTTGTAATGCCCTCGATGCGGCTATAGCTCCCACGTGTCGAGGCACGACTTAGAGACATAACCGCATTGAAAGCAATGTCGCAAGTTAGGCAATCATCACAACATCCCATGTAATATATAGAGTAAAAGGGGAGATACATAGTTGGATTACACTCGCCACGTCACATTAGAGTACATAAATAACATCCATCATACCAACACTCATGGCCCAACTACGGCGCCAAAATAGAAGAAAACCCAACATGCGACAAGGCCCTGAATCAAACCCCAACTAGGCACCACTACTGATCATCAGGAAAAGACACGTAGTAACGCTGAGAGTCCTCGTCGAACTCCCACTTGAGCTCATACTCGTCACCTGGAGCGGAATCACCTGGACCTGCATCTGGAGTTATGGTATCTGTGAGCCACAGGGACTCAGCAATCTCGCACCCTCGCGATCAAAACTATTTAAGCTTAAAGGAAGGATAAGGCAAGTATATGTGGAGCTGCAGTAAGTGACTAGCATATATGGTGGCTATCTTATTGGCAAAAGAGAGCGAGAAGAGGAGGCAAAGCACGAGCGAGAAACTAGAGAACAACCCGCGCAAACATTACTCCAACACCGCGTCCACTTCCTGGACTCCGCCGAGAAGAGGCCATCATGGTAACACACTCAATTGATTCGTTTTAATTAATTAAGGTTCAAGTTATCTACAACCGGACATTAACAAAATCCCATCTGCCCATAACCGCGGGCACGGCTTTCGAAAGTTCAATCCCTGCAGGGGAGTCCCAACTTACCCCATGACAAGCTCTCACGGTCAACGAAGGAATAGACCTACTCCCAAGACGTTCCGATCAGACTCGGTATCTCGGTAACTCAAGACACTTCGACAGGTTAAAACAAGACCAGCAACACCGCCCGAATGTGCCGACAAATCCCGATAGGAGCTGCACATATCTCGTTCTCAGGGCACACTCAGATGAGACTAGATACGAGTAAAACCAACCCTCAAGTTTCCCCGAGGTGGCCCCGCAGGCAGCTCAGTTCGGACCAACACTCAGAGGAGCACTGGCCCGTGGGGGGCTAAAATAAGATGACCCTTGAGTCTGCAGAACCCAAGGGAAAGAAAAGGCTAGGTGGCAAATGGTAAAACCAAGGTTGGGCATTGCTGGAAAAGCTTTAATAAAGGCGAAATATCAAGGGGTTCCCATTATAACCCAACCGCGTAAGGAACGCAAAATCCGGGAACATAACACCGATATGACGGAAACTAGGGCGGCAAGAGTGGAACAAAACACTAGGCGAGAGGCCGAGCCTTCCACCCTTTACCAAGTATATAGATGCATTAAGATAACATAGCAATATAATGATATCCCAACAATTAAATAAAAGATGTCCCAACAAGGAACGGCTCCAATCTTCACCTGCAACTAGCAACGCTATAAGAGGGGCTGAGCAAAGCGGTAACATAGCCAATCAAGGGTTTGCTAGGACAAGGTGGGTTAGAGGTTTGACATGGCAATTGGGAGGCTGGCAAGCAAAAGGTAGGCATCGTAGCATTGGCATAGCAAGAGCGAGCAAACTAGCATAGCAAAGATAGTAGTGATTTCGAGGGTATGATCATCTTGCCTGCACGGTTGTCAGAGTTGACTGGATCCTCACAAGCAAATTCAACGGGCTCCTCGGTAGCGAACTCGTCTCCCGTCTCTACCCAAACAATACAAACAAGCAACAAGGATACAATCAACCACGTGCAAGGATCAAGCGATACGATGCAATGATGATATGCTATGCGGGATGCGATGCGGGATGCAAAATGCAAGATATGACAGGAAATGCATGAACCTGGCCTCACCTTGGAATTCCAAGGGTTCCACTAGAAAGATGAGATGAAATCGCTTGAAAACAATATAAAGATCATCGGAATCGGAGTTACGGTTTGGAAATGGCAAGCGATTCAAAATTGACACCGGTCTGCAATCTACAGCAAGTAGGCATCTAAATGCAATGAGATGAACATGCTACAGCCACCAAACATGACAACAAAATACATGGCAGGGATGCACACAAGATTCTTAACAAAATACTAGCACTGAGCCACGGCCAATTCATCCATTATGAGGTTCAAACAAGCATGGCAAAAACGCAAATGCAAAACAGATTCCAGACTTAGTGAAATTAACATAGAGTGACTTTGGAAACCCAGTCACAAAGTCCATTTCAATGTGGTCAAACTTCCATTCTGGAATGGCAAGAGGTTGGAGGAGACCTGCTGGCCTTTGGTGTTCTGCCTTCACTCTTCTGCAGACATCACATTCATTCACGAATTGAGCGATCTCGCGCTTCATTCGAGTCCACCAATAAGCTTGCTTAAGGTCCTGATACATCTTCGTGCTCCCAGGGTGGATGGAGAGGAGAGAATTGTGAGCCTCGTTCATGATCACTTTACGGAGTTCACCTTTGGGCACAACAATACGATCCTCGAAGAAGAGAGTGTCCTTGTCATCAAGGCGGTAGCACTTGTACTTGGACTGACTCTTGGCAATCCCAATCTTCACCTTTTTCACCATAGCATCAAGAAGTTGGGCTTGGCGAATTTGGTCTTCTAAGGTAGGAGAGACTTGAAGGTTGGCGAGGAAACCTTGAGGAACAACTTGCAGATTAAGTTTGCGGAAAGCTTCACAAAGCTCGGGTTGATAAGGCTTGAGAATCAGACTGTTGCAGTAGGCCTTCCTGCTCAAAGCGTCAGCAATCACATTGGCCTTGCCTGGAGTATACTCAGTACTCGGATTATACTCTTGAATCATTTCGACCCATCGAGTTTGCCTGAGGTTGAGATTAGGCTGAGTGAAGATGTACTTGAGACTCTTGTGATCAGTGAAAATGTCCACTTTTCTTCCCAATAGAAGATGTCTTCAAGTCAAAAGAGCATGCACAACTGCCGCCAACTCGAGATCATGAGTGGGGTAGTTCTTCTCATTAGGCTTCAACTGGCGAGATGTATAAGCAAGAACTTTCTTCTCTTGCATCAAAACTGCGCCAAGACCTTAGAGAGAGGCATCACAAAAGACCTCCTACGGCTTGGATTCATCAGGCGGAGTCAGAACTGGAGCAGTGATCAACTTCTCTTTCAAAGTGTTGAAAGCAATATCACACTCCGGAGACCAAACGTATTTGACGTGCTTCTGGAGAAGATTTGAGAGAGGCTTCACGATCTTGGAAAAGTTTTCAACGAATCTTCGGCAATAGCTTGCGAGACCGAGAAAACTGCGGAGTTGCTTCACGTTCTGAGGAGGTTCCCAATTCACAATTACAGACACCTTCTCAGGATTCACGGAAATGCCCTTGGCAGAGATGATATGACCAAGATAAAGAACCTCATCGAGCCAAAATTCACACTTGGAGAACTTGGCATAGAACTGATGTTCTCTGAGCTTATCAAGAACCAAACGCAAGTGCTTGGCATGATCTTCCTTGTTCTTGGAGAAAACCAGAATGTCGTCGAGATAGACCAAAACGAAGTCATTGGTGTAGGCGTTGAAGATGAAGTTCATCATGCGAGAGAATGTCGAAGGAGCGTTGGCGAGGCCAAAAGACATGACAGTGTATTCATATGAACCAAAGCTTGTTCTGAATGCTGTCTTGGGAATATCTTCTTCACGAATGCGAATCTGGTGATAACCCATACGGAGATCAAGCTTGGAGAATACTTGGGCACCTTTGAGTTGTTCAAACAGCTCATTGATGTTGGGAAGTGGGTATTTGTTCTTGATGGTCTTCTTGTTCACTGGACGGTAATCAACACAAAGTCGGTCCGTTCCATCCTTCTTCTTCACAAAAAGAACACCACAACCCCACGGAGAAGAACTAGGTCGGATAAGACCCATTCTTTCTTGCTCATCGAGTTGCTTCTTCAGCTCCTTCAACTCTTCAGGTCCGAGCTTGTAAGGACGCTTGCACACAGGTTCCGTGCCAGGCTCAAGTTCAATAACGAATTCCACTGGCCGGTGCGGAGGCATTCCTGGGAGCTCTTCTGGAAAGACGTCTTGATATTCGCAAACGACTGGAATTTGAGAGATGGCATCCAATTCACCCTTCTCATTGAGAGAAAACAGACGGATGGAATTATCCCGAGCGGCAAAGACAATTACATCCTCAGACGAATGAGTCAATTGAATCTGCCTGGCTGCACAATCAAGCTGAGCCTTGTGCTTAGAAAGCCAATCCATCCCGAGAATAAGATCAATATCCGAGTTACCAAGAACCATTGGAGAAGCCAGAAACTTGAAGTCACCCAACAAGATAGAGATATCCGGAACCATCAAACTAGAACTCAGACGCTTAGCTGGAGAGACAACTTGCATAGCTCTAGGTAAAGCCTTAGTACTAAAATTGTTCTCTGATGCAAATGGGAATGACATGAAGGAATGCGATGCACCAGAGTCAAAAAGTACTTTTGCGGGAATATCATTAACAGGAAGGTTACCCATGATGACATCTGAAGAATCCTCTGCCTGAGCTGCATTCATCAAATTGACCTTGGCATGCTTGGGGTTATGCTTGACCACAGCTGTACTTGCCGATCTCACAGGAGGAGGAGGAGGAAGACGCCTCTGGTTGAAACACTTGTTGGCATAGTGACCCTTCTGTTGGCACTTGTTGCACGTGACCTCTGAAAGCGGACGATGATACAGAGCACTCGAACTTGGAGCTTGAGACGAAGTCTTGTTCTTAAAGCCAGGGTTGGGTGGGTGGGAAGAACCACTGCCACCTTTGCTCTTCTGCTGATAGGGCTGACGGAACGGAGGAGGAGGAAGCCAAAACTTCTGCTGCTTGGCCACTTGAGTAGAGGAAGAAGGAGTAACATCTCTGACTCGCTTCCTGGAAGCATCACACCTCAACTGAGCAGCCTCTTGCTTCAGTGCCATGTTGTAGAACTCATCGTATCTCAACGGCTCAAAGAGAACAAGAGCGAGCTGAATATCTTCTCTGAGACCACCCCTGAACTGATATATCATGCTCTTCTCATCAGGCACGTCCTGCTTGGCAAAGCGGGCGAGCTTCTGGAACAATTTGTTGTAGTCATAGACAGACAAAGAGCCTTGCTTCAGATTGCGCAATTTCTCACACTTGCTTTCAACCACGCTCTGCGGAATATGATGAGCTCAGAAATCTCGACGGAAATCATCCCAAGTGATAACACATCCACCTCTGGATTGCTTGTACTGCTGGAACCATTCTGCAGCTTGATCTTTGAGTTGGAAGGAAGCGAACTTGACAAAGTCCTCAGGCCTGATGTTACTGCACTTGAAATGCTTACACAGATCCACAAGCCAATCGCCAGCATCGGTTGCCTCAACACAATTGCTGAAAGTCTTTGGTCCGTTAGCAAGGAACTGGTTGAGTGTAGCAAAGTGACTCTGATTGCTGCCTTGATTCCCTTGGCTGCCTTGATTGCGCTCTTGAAGAATTTGCATGATCAGCTGTGTGTTTGCATTGGTTGCGGCCATCACAGCTTACCATGCCTCTGGAGGCGGTGGAGGCGGTGGCGGATCAGGATTCGGAGTCGTGCGCGTTGGAGGAGCCATCCTGAAGAGGGTGACCACCATTAGCACATTGACAGATAAAAATATTGAAGCTGAATCCAACGGAATGAAAATTGCAACATATAGTCTTCACATCCAAACAAAATGAACGAATGCATTCCTCTTCAAATGGTCACATATCCATAAACTGAGAAGCCACGTAGAATTAAGGTAGAGAAATAAATCAACAAGGTATGGATCAAGAACGAATAATCGGTAAGAAATCCCAATCTCAAACTAATATCCGTGGAAGAAGAACTAGAGCTACTAGAATTCCCACCTATGAAACTCCCGAACCTTTCCGGTTATGCAATCAGGTGTTGGGGATACAGGGGAAGCATAATATCTCACCCAAACTAGCAAATCCTACATCCAGCTGTATCCATCCTTCAACACATAACCAAGAAAACTTCGGAAACCATCTACCTCAACCTTCGAAAAGCATCCGTTATACAAGTTATGGCGATACTCCCGAACTCCCGCCCCAGTACTGGGTGGCGTCGAGGTTATCTCACCAACGAACTGCATAAAAGAGATTTTTGATGTCGGCGAACATATCTCAAGTATTCCAGAATTGCAACGATAAAATTATGATGACAACACCTCAGAGCTCAACTCCCCGGGACACTTCCACTAAACCCCTGACAGGAGGCACCAACTCAATGTTCTCATAATAAGCCATCGGAATGATTCCAAGATACTCGCGTGATCCTAAAATTTTTTTTAGTGAAATTTGAGAAGAGAAGAGTCAAAACTCTACGTCAGGATGCCTTACCAGAGCGATGAGGAGACTGGGAAGTAAAAAAGAATTCCTAAACTCTCCGATATATAATTCCTAAAGACTCAAAACATTTTTCTAGACACAACTCGGCTGCTAAAAACGATCAAGCAATGGGGCTCCTAAGGTCGGGGAAGGCTCTGATTACCAACTTGTAACGCCCTCGATGCGGCTATAGCTCCCACGTGTCGAGGCACGACTTAGAGACATAACTGCATTGAAAGCAATGTCGCAAGTTAGGCAATCATCACAACATCCCATGTAATATATAGAGTAAAAGGGGAGATACATAGTTGGCTTACACTCGCCACGTCACATTAGAGTACATAAATAACATCCATCATACCAACACTCATGGCCCGACTACGGCGCCAAAATAAAAGAAAACCCAACATGCGACAAGGCCCTGAATCGAACCCCAACTAGGCACCACTACTGATCATCAGGAAAAGACACGTAGTAACGCTGAGAGTCCTCGTCGAACTCCCACTTGAGCTCGTACTCGTCACCTGGAGCGGAATCACCTGGACCTGCATCTGGAGTTATGGTATCTGTGAGCCACAGGGACTCAGCAATCTCGCACCCTCGCGATCAAAACTATTTAAGCTTAAAGGAAGGATAAGGCAAGTATATGTGGAGCTGCAGTAAGCGACTAGCATATATGGTGGCTATCTTATTCGCAAAAGAGAGCGAGAAGAGGAGGCAAAGCACGAGCGAGAAACTAGAGAACAACCCGCGCAAACATTACTCCAACACCGCGTCCACTTCCCGGACTCCGCCGAGAAGAGGCCATCATGGTAACACACTCAGTTGATTCGTTCTAATTAATTAAGGTTCAAGTTATCTACAACCGGACATTAACAAATTCCCATATGCCCATAACCACGGGCACGGCTTTCGAAAGTTCAATCCCTGCAGGGGAGTCCCAACTTAGCCCATGACAAGCTCTCACGGTCAACGAAGGAATAGACCTACTCCCAAGACGTTCCGATCAGACTCGGTATCTCGGTAACTCAAGACACTTCGACAGGTTAAAACAAGACCAGCAACACCGCCCGAATGTGCCGACAAATCCCGATAGGAGCTGCACATATCTCGTTCTCAGGGCACACTCAGATGAGACTAGATACGAGTAAAACCAACCCTCAAGTTTCCCCGAGGTGGCCCCGCAGGCAGCTCAGTTCGGACCAACACTCAGAGGAGCACTGGCCCGTGGGGGGCTAAAATAAGATGACCCTTGAGTCTGCAGAACCCAAGGGAAAGAAAAGGCTAGGTGGCAAATGGTAAAACCAAGGTTGGGCATTGCTGGAAAAGCTTTAATAAAGGCGAAATATCAAGGGGTTCCCATTATAACCCAACCGCGTAAGGAACGCAAAATCCGGGAACATAACACCGATATGACGGAAACTAGGGCGGCAAGAGTGGAACAAAACACTAGGCGAGAGGCCGAGCCTTCCACCCTTTACCAAGTATATAGATGCATTAAGATAACATAGCAATATAATGATATCCCAACAATTAAATAAAAGATGTCCCAACAAGGAACGGCTCCAATCTTCACCTGCAACTAGCAACGCTATAAGAGGGGCTGAGCAAAGCGGTAACATAGCCAATCAAGGGTTTGCTAGGACAAGGTGGGTTAGAGGTTTGACATGGCAATTGGGAGGCTGGCAAGCAAAAGGTAGGCATCGTAGCATTGGCATAGCAAGAGCGAGCAAACTAGCATAGCAAAGATAGTAGTGATTTCGAGGGTATGATCATCTTGCCTGCACAGTTGTCAGAGTTGACTGGATCCTCACAAGCAAACTCAACGAGCTCCTCGGTAGCGAACTCGTCTCCCGGCTCTACCCAAACAAGACAAACAAGCAACAAGGATACAATCAACCACGTGCAAGGATCAAGCGATACGATGCAATGATGATATGCTATGCGGGATGCAAAATGCAAGATATGACAGGAAATGCATGAACCTGGCCTCAACTTGGAATTCCAAGGGTGCCACTGGAAAGATGAGATGAAATCGCTTGAAAACGATATAAATATTATCGGAATTGGACTTACGGTTTGGAAATGGCAAGCGATTCAAAATTGACACCGCTCTGCGATCTACAGCAAGTAGGCATCTAAATGCAATGAGATGAACATGCTACAGCTACCAAATATGACAAACAAATACATGGCAGGGATGCAAACAAGATGCTTAACAAAAGACTAGCACTGAGCCACGGCCAATTCATCCATTATGAGGTTCAAACAAGCATGGCAAAAACGCAAATGCAAAACAGATTCCAGACTTAGTGAAGTTAACACTTGTCTGAATTTTTAGATCACGAAGCCCTCTTCGGAGCAGCAAAACAACATGATACATGACCTGATTAAGACAAGTGCACTCACTACGGTGCAAGTCATGGCAAGGAAGGCATACATCCATAAAGAAGGCACAAAATACTAGCTAGGCATGGCAAGAACACTGGCATAGCATGCACGGATCAACGACAATAGCATCGGCAAAATCGCAAACGAGTTGACGATCTACCCAGATTCACCACGAAGCAAAAGTAGAGCTCGATTGACTCAAGATAGGGTGCTCCATAATTGCAAACAAAGACATGGATGGATAACATGATTAACAAGACTCCTTTACTGATCATCCTCAAAAGAGGCACGGATCACTAGGAAACAAGCTGAACATATGGCATCATGAACTAAATGATCCCTGACTTAGTGAAAACTACTAAGTCCTTGAAAACAGATTTACCGGGTGCCTCACTTTGCAAGCTTGCACAAGTCACCACACACATCCTAAAAATGCATGGGTTGCACCTCTGTAAAGAAGACAAAATCCTTAACAAAACATATAAAGGACTCACAGGCATAGCATGCACACAATAATCATGGCAAAAATGACAAAAGTCTAAGATGAACTAGCAGATCTGACAATTAACTCACGAAGCCTCCTTCTAACAGCATTTCGGGCATCAAGATGAGCTCAAATGAAAATGATGCAATGGAATGAAATGATGTACTCTCTGAGGTGAACATTTTGATATGCTATATGCCCAAATCGGAGCTACGGATGCAAAGTTACGGCAGGTCAAAGTTTGCACAAAAATTAGAGGGAGAGGGAAAAAAGTCAACCCTAGGGTTTATTTTCAGATCTGGGATCCGCACGGATTACGAGGTCGCCGGAGAACACTGTAGCGCCCGAGGTCGAGGTGGCCGGAAACGATGGCCGCGGTGGCCGGCGTTGGAGGGGGCGGCCGGATCCGAGGCCGGTGAGACGAGGGGGGCGCCGGGGTGCGGTCGTCGGCACCGGGCGGTGGCGGCGCGCCTAGCCGGTGAGGTGGCGGAGCTTGGCGTCGGCGGCGGCAGGGTGTGGCGTCGGTGGCGGCGGTCGGCGGCAACGGCGGGGCGGCGGCGGCAACCGGGCGCGGTGGCGGCGGCCTGCGGGCGAGGAGGCGGCGGAGGGAGTGGCCCGCGGTGGCGGAGTCGGTGGCCGGATCTGGGCCTTCGGGCCCGGCGGCGGAGGTAGGTGGCGGCACCACGTGGCGGCGTCTGGTAGGCTGAGGCGGCGGCAGCGATTTCGTCCGGCCGGGTCGGACACGTCCGGCCGGCGCGAGGGAATTTTTAGGGTTTCGGGGAGAGGGAGAGATCCGAAAATCGGGGGTCCTATTTATAGGAATAAGTGGAGCTAGGAGAGTCCAAATGAGGTGCGGTTTTCGGCCACGCGATCGTGATCGAACGCTCTAGGAGATGGAGCAGAGTTTGGTGGATTTTGGGCCAAATTGGAGGGGTGTTGGGCTGCAACACACACAAGGCCTTTTCGGTCCCTCGGTTAACCGTTGCAGTATCAAACGAAGTCCAAATGATACGAAACTTGACAGGCGGTCTACCGGTAGTAAACCAAGGCCGCTTGGCAAGTCTCGGCCCAATCCGGAAATGTTTAATCCCCACACACAAAAGAAAGCTAGAAATGACCACCGGAGGAGAACGAAGCGCCGGAATGCAAAACGGACAACGGGGAAAAAGCTCGAATGCATGAGATGAACACGTATGCAAATGCAATGCACATGATGACATGATATGAGATGCATGACAATGAAAACAACACACGAAGACAAAGACCCGAACCCGAGAAATAAATATAACTTAACGCCGGAAACGACAAGAGTTGGAGTATAAATTGGGAAAGTTACATCTGGGGTGTTACAATGGTGATTCTTCTCTTCTACTTCTTCTCTTGGGAGAATCTTCTCTTCTCTTGTAGGGGGCCGTACACTCATTGGAATAGTGTCCGGGCCTTCCACAATTGTAGCAGTTTCGCTCTCGACTAGAAGATCTTTTGTCATTGTAGGACCTTGACTTGGAGCTTCTCTCTTTGCTTCTACTCTTTTAGAACTTGTTGAAGTTCTTCACCATTAAGCTCAATTCTTCATTGAAGGTTTGTTTCTCACTCTATGATGTGGGGGCTTCACATGAGGCTTTGTAAGCACCACTTGATTTGTTGTGAAGTTCCTCTTTATCCTTGAGTGACATCTCATGAGCAACAATTCTTCCGATGACTTCCGTTGGCTTGAGATCTTTGTAATTGGGCATCATTTGGATCAATGTGCACACGGTATCATATTTTCCATCCAAGGCTCTTAGGATCTTCTTGATGATGAATCTATCGGTCATCTCTTCACTCCCTAAGGCGGCAATCTCATTTGTGATAAGAGCAATCCTAGAGTACATTTCAGCAACACCTTCACCATCCTTCATTTTGAACTTGTCAAGTTGACTTTGAAGCACATCCAATTTGGATTCCTTGACAGAGTCGGTACCTTCGTGCATATCAATCAAAGTATCCCAAATTTCCTTTGCATTCTCAAGACGGTTGATTTTGTTGAATTCTTCGGGGCACAATCCGTTGAAGAGGATATCACAAGCTTGAGCATTGTATTGCAGCATTTTCAACTCTTCCGCGGTGGCTTCACGGTTCGGTTCTTTCCCGTCAAAGAATTCACCTTGCAAGCCAATACACACAATAGCCCAAACGGTGGGGTTATGTCCAAGAATATGCATTTTCATCTTATGCTTCCAACTAGCAAAATTAGTACCATCAAAGTAAGGACCTCTACGGTGATAATTTCCCTCGCTAGACGCCATACTCTCCTAGGTTGTGAAACCAAGGCTATCACCGCCAAAAGCTATGGAAATCAAAGAAAATGGAGACCAAAGCTCTGATACCACTTGTAGGATCGAAAGTATGCCTGGAGGGGGGGGTGATTAGACTACTTGACCAAATAAAAATCTAGCCTTTTCCCAATTTTACTTCTTGGCAGATTTTAGCTATCTTAGCACAAGTCAAGCAATCTCCACACAATTCAAGCAAGCATGCAAAAGAGTATATGAGCAGCGGAAAGTAAAGCATGCAACTTGCAAGAATGTAAAGGGAAGGGTTTGGAGGATTCAAACGCAATTGGAGACACAAATGTTTTTGTCATGGTTCCGATAGGTGGTGCTATCGTACATCCACGTTGATGGAGACTTCAACCCACGGAGGGTAACGGTTGCGTGAGTCCACGAAGGGCTCCACCCACGAAGGGTCCACGAAGAAGCAACCTTGTCTATTCCATCATGGCCGTCGCCCACGAAGGAGTTGCCTCACTAGCGGTAGATCTTCACGAAGTAGGTGATCTCCTTGCCCTTACAAACTCCTTGGTTCAACTCCACAATCGTGTCGGAGGCTCCCAAGTGACACCTAGCCAATCTAGGAGACACCACTCTCCAAGAAGTAACAAATGGTGTGTTGATGATGAACTCCTTGCTCTTGTGCTTCAAATGATAGTCTCCCCAACACTCAACTCTCTCTTACAGGATTTGGATTTGGTGGAAAGAATATTTGAGTGGAAAGCAACTTGGGGAAGGCTAGAGATCAAGATTCATATGGTTGGAATGGAATATCTTGACCTCAACACAAGTGTAGGTGGTTCTCTCTCAGAAAATGTGTATTGGAAGTGTAGGTATGTTCTGATGGCTCTCTCCACGAATGAAGAGTGTGTGGAGGGGTATATATAGCCTCCACACAAAATCTAACCATTACACACAATTTGCCAAACTCGGTGGGACCGAATGATTAAACTCGGTTGGACCGATTCAGCAAACCTAGTGACCGTTAGGATTTTCGGTGGGACTGAGATGCAACTCGGTAGGACCGATATGGTTAGGGTTAGGGCATAACGTAATCTCGGTGTGACCGCTTACACAAACTCGGTGGGACCGATTTTGGTAATAAGCTAACCAGAGAGTTGGTCAGGTAAATTCGGTGGGACCGATTCGCTCATCTCGCTAAGACTGAAATGTTACAAAAGGGAAATAGAGAGTTTACATTGCAATCTCGGTGGGACCGATCGCTCAACACGGTAAGACCGAAACGTTATGAAGGGAAACAGAGAGATTACAATCCCATCTCGGTGAGACCGAGATCCCTATCGGTGAGACCGATTTGCCTAGGGTTTGTGGTAGTGGCTATGACATTTGAAACTCGGTGGCGCCGGATAGAAAGAATCGGTGGGGCCAAGTTTGACTTTTGGTTTAGGTCATATGTGGATGTGGGAAGGTAGTTGAGGATTTTGGAGCATATCACTAAGCACTTTGAGCAAGCAAGCCATTAAGAAACACCTCATCCCTCCTTGATAGTATTGGCTTTTCCTATAGACTCAATGTGATCTTGGATCACTAAAATATAAAATGTAGAGTCTTGATCTTGAAGCTTGAGCCAAACCTGTTGTCCTTACAATTTTGAGGGATCCACTTTCCTCATCCATGCCATGCCATTCATTGAGCTTTTCCTGAAATATTAATCTTGGAATAATGTTAGCTCAATGAGCTATATGTTGTTAGGAATTACCAAAACCACCCAGGGATAGTTGCACTTTCAGATAAGCTAACGGTCAGGAACTACTTATGGCACTATATGTTGTATATGACACACTGTTTATACATGCCGTTTGTGTTAGGTATTACAACGTCACACACGATTTCCGCACCAAACCGTGCGAGAAGACAATGTAGGTTAGACACGGTTGCCGTTACATAACCGTATGTGATGTACTATCCTGTCCATATAATTGAGTTATAGTGATACCATGTAAACAGCTGCTCCGCGGATATCCGTGAAAAAACAGCCGCTCTGCATATAGAGATGGCGGCGGTGGCGGCCTAGGCAACGACTACCGGAGAAGAGGTCAATCCTCGGTCGGTGGGCGGTGGCGGCGTCATAGGAAGTCAATCCTTGGTCCAGCGGGAGATAGGAGGAGCTCAACCATCAAGGTCGGCAGCGGCGTGATTCGAGCACATCCATCGCGGTCGATGGCGGGATAGTGGAGGTCGAACTTTAGGCGGCAGCCGCACTAAGCTTTGCTCCTCGACCCTGCTGTCTCTGCGTGCCGCCGCATCGCGCTTCTCTGTCTGCTGGGTGGTGGTCGCTGCGCGGCTAATTAATTAAGGTATTATTTTCGTGAGTGGCTTAATTCAGGTATTCAATTCCTAAGGGTAGTGTTGTACTAGTACTTTGTGTGTAAATTTACTGTCCATTAATTTTTGTCATTGCACGTCTAGATAACAACATGGAGCACCCTTAGTAATTATGAAAATAAAACCCTGTGATTTATGCACGCATCTTTGGGGAACAGTTAATCCGTGTATTAATTTTGTTGTTTTGTTTTTAATTACCATTCGTGTGGTGTAGATGGAACGATCTCGATGGATGAAGAATCGAAAAACCGCAGATTTTATCAGTGGCGTGACAGAGTTCATGAATTTGGCTGAAAGTACGAAGAGGAGAATTGGTGATGCGGATTACATCTTGTGTCCATGTACTGATTGTGCCAATACAGAGTCACAAGAAGTTGCATATGTCCAGTTGCACTTAGTCTCTAGGGGATTCATGGATGGATGTACATGTTCGACCAGACACGGTGAAGAGGAGGTCATGGATGAAGATACCCAGGGCAGCGAGATGCCAAACCCCGATCAGTGTCACATGGATGTTGAATCTAACATCGGGGCAGAGGCGTCAAGCTACCAATGGAACACTGGAAAGCTGAAACGCCCACTGGAAAACCAAGACGACAATGTAGATGACGACGATCTTGATATGCCAGTTTTTGCTGCTATGATTGCAGATTTCAAGGGCCCAAAAAAGGATATGATTGGGTATAAGGATCTGCCAACCATTGATGCGGACTCCAAGAAAGAATTGTATCCAGGTTGCAAAAAGAAATATTCCAAGTTGAGTGCCACCTTGGCGCTTCTCAGATTTAAAGCAGCAAACGGTCTATCAAACAAGGGCTTCATAGAGATTTAGGTCTTTTCAAAGAAATTCTTTCAGAAGATAATGTGCTCCCTAGAAGCACAAATGAATCGAAGAAAATTGTTTGCCCATTAGAACTTGAAGTATAGAAGATACACGCTTGTGTGGATGATTGTATATTGTACCGTGGTGAGTACAAAGATTTGCGTGCATGTCCCACATGCAAGCATGCATGATATAGGCGTAGGAGAGCAAAGGACAAGTACAAATTGGATGATGAGATCAAGACAGGAATCCCGTTCAAGGTTGTTTGGTACTTGCCTTTAATTCCAAGGTTGAGGCATTTGTTTGCAATCCCTAGAGAGGCAAAGAGTTGCGGTGGCATCATGATGAGTGAATTGCGGATAAGTTTATGAGGCACTCGAAAGATGGGGCTCAGTGGGAACTAAACGACAACAAGTTTGTAGACTTTGCCAAGTATCCTAGAAGTATAAGGCTCGGGGAGTGTACTGACGGGATGAATCCTTTTGGTGATATGAGCACCAATCGCAGCACATGGCCGGTGCTTCTGTGCATATATAACCTAGCTCCTTGGCTGTGTATGAAGAAAAAATACATTATGATGTCAATGATTATCCAAGGCCCGAAGCAACCTGGAAATGACATCGACATTTACTTTTAGCTACGGGTAGAAGAACTGCTGACAGTGTGGATAGATGCACCTGCTGTAAAATGTTATGATGCTTACACAAAGGAGATTTTCGATATACATGCGATGCTGGTGCACACCATTCAAGATATGCCGGCATTAGGCAACACATCAGGGCAAAAAACAAAGGGAGATGTAGGGTGTGTCACACGCATGGATAGGACAGCTAGCAGAAGACTTCCCAACTCGCAAAAAATCGTGTATTTGCGTCATCGTAGGTTCTTATGGAAAATCACCCATACCGAAAGATGAAAGCTGAATGTGATGGTACTGCAGAGGCAGGTGTGGGCCCAAGTCCCTATGAAGGGGAAGTGGTCCACAACATGGCTAAAAAAATTAATTTTGTGCTTGGCCAGAACCACCCTTTGATAGTGAAACAAACACACAAGGGTCAAGTGTTTAAGAAGAAATCGGTGTTTTGGAAATTACCTTACTGGGAGATTCTAAGTGTACGTCACTTCATCGATGTCATGCACGTAGAGAAGAACGTATGTGAAAGCATCCTTGGTACTCTACTCAAGATTAAAGGTAAAAGAAAGGATGGTGACGGTTCACGACTCGATATGCTTGCTGATAAATCAAAACGCAAGAGTGAAGCAGAAGATGATGACAAATTCATCAAAGCTCGCCAGAGTTACAATTTTAGTACAAAAGAAGCAACACAGTTCTTCACCTATTTGTTGTCAGTTATGACACCATCTTCCTACTGCGCAAACATCGAAAGTCTCGTGGATATGAGCTCAGGTAAAATAAAGTTGGGCCACATGAAGTCACATGATTGCCACGTAATGTTGACACAAGTCCTCCCGGTGGCCATCAGGAATCTGACGGACAAAGATATAAGAAACACACTCATTAACCTCTATGATTTCTTCAACCAACTATGGCAAAAAGATGTAGATCCTGAAGAGTTGGATCATATGCAAGATGATATTGCAAGAATATTGTCCAACCTAGAGATGTTTTTCCCACTGTCATTCTTTGATGTCATGGTCCATCTCACTGTGCACCTTGTCGACGAGATAAAGTATTGTGGTCCTGTGTTTCTTCGCAACATGTATCCCTTCAAGAGGTTCATGGGAATACTAAAGAGCTTTTGTCGGAACCGAAACCATCCAGAGGCAAGCATCCTACGAGGTTATACTGCGGAGGAGGTGGTTGAGTTTTGCACCGAATACATGAAACAAAGACCTATAGGTTTGCCCCTCTCTCGTCACGAGGGAAGGCTTAAAGGTAAGCCGGTCCTTGCTAGCACGCAAATGGATGCACTCGGAGAATTGGCAGAGAAAGCCCATTTGATGGTACTGCTTAACAGCCCGGTTCTCAGCACTTATGCCGAAGAACACTTGGCGGAGATACGCCAAAGCTTCTTACCAATGGTGCCTTCATAAAATGTGGAGATGAAGGAGCACCCTAAGAACTACGCCGAATGCCTGAAGAATCGTTTGGCACAAGGATCCATCGATGACATTGCTACATGGTTGGCATAAAAGCCATCACCTACGGTGTTGACGTACCAAGCATATGACATAAATGGATACACATTCTACACTGAGGAACGTGATCAGAAGACCTCATATCAGAACAGCTCTGTTCGAATAGAATGCATGACTGTAAATGAAGCTGATAAAATGTTATACTATGCATGACGACAAGTGTGAAGTTTGTTGCATGTTAGAACATAGATATGTTGGGATATCACAATATCTCTTATTTAATTAATGCATCTATATACTTGGTAAAGGGTGGAAGGCTCGGCCTTATGCTTAGTGTTTTGTTCCACTCTTGCCGCCCTAGTTTCCGTCATACCAGTGTTATGTTCCTTGATTTTGCGTTCCCCTAACACGGTTGGGTGTTATGGGGACCCCTTGATAGTTCGCTTTGAATAAAACTCCTCCAGCAAGACCCAACCTTGGTTTTACCATTTGCCTCACCACCACCTACCCTTCCCTCGGGTCGGCCAACCCGAGGGTCATCTTTATTGTAACCCCCCCGGGCCAGTGCTTCTCTAAGTGTTGGTCCGAACTAGAGTCCTTTGTAGCGCCACCTCAGGGAAACTTGAGTGCTGGTTTTAGTTGTACGGACCGCTCATCCGGTGTTGCCCTGAGAACGAGATATGTGCAGCTCCTATCGGGATGTCGGCACATCGGGCGGTCTTGCTGGTCTTGTTTTACCATTGTCGAAATGTCTTGTAATCGGGATTCCGAGACTGATCGGGTCTTCCCGGGAGAAGGAATATCCTTCATTGACCGTGAGAGCTTGGATGGGCTAAGTTGGGACACCCCTGCAGGGTTTGAACTTTCGAAAGCCGTGCCCGCGGTTATGGGCAGATGGGAATTTCTTAATGTTTGATTGTACAGAATTTGAAACTTAACTTAATTAAAATGCCTCAACCACATGTGTAGCCGTGATGGTCTCTTTCCGACGGAGTCCAGGAAGCGAACACGGTTCTTGTGTTATGCTTGAATGTAAGT
Organism: Triticum urartu; assembly: GCF_003073215.2. NCBI lineage: Eukaryota > Viridiplantae > Streptophyta > Magnoliopsida > Poales > Poaceae > Triticum > Triticum urartu. The sequence continues at coordinate 297,010,650 of NC_053027.1, forward strand.
AGTTTCAGGATCACTTCTTGATCACTTCTAGTTCACGACCGTTGCGTTTGCTTCTCTTATCGCTCTTGTTTGCGTAAGTTAGCCACCATATATGCTTAGTGCTTGCTGCAGCTCCACCTTACTACCCCTTTCATACCCATAAGCTTAAATAGTCTTGATCTCACATGTGTGAGATTGCTGAGTCCCCATGACTCACATATACTTCCAAACAGTTGCAGGTGCCGATGATACCAGTGCAGGTGACGCAACCGAGCTCAAGTGGGAGCTCGATGAAGATCGTGTTCGTTGTGTTGTTTTTTGTTTTCCTGTTGATCAGTAGTGGAGCCCAGTTGGGACGATCGGGGATCTAACATTTGGGGTTGTCTTCTTTTATTTTGGTTCCGTAGTCGGACCTTGATTGTATTCTGGATGATGTATGTTTTACCTGTATTTGTGTGAAGTGGCGATTGTAAGCCAACTCTTTATCCCTTTCTTATTTAGTACATGGGATGTGTAAAGATTACCCCTCTTGCGACATGCCTACCATGCGGCTATGCCTCTAAGTCGTGCCCCGACACGTGGGAGATATAGCCGCATTGTGGGTGTAACAAGTTGGTAATCAGAGCCATCCCTGACTTAGGAGCCCCCTACTGATCGAATTGCTAACGTTGTTGAGTCTAGAACAAAATGTTTTGAGTCTTAGGATTATATATATCAGAGAGTAGGATTCTTTTTACTCCCCAGTCCCTTCGTCGCTCTGGTGAGGCCTCCGGACGTAGAGTTTTGAATTTTCTCTCCTCAAATTTCACGAATTTTTTTTAGGATCACACGGGTCTCTTGGAATCGTTCCGATGGTTTTGTGACGAGAACATTGTTCTTGGTGCCTCCTGACATTTAGGGGTTGTGGCGGTGTCCCGGGGAGCTGAGCTCCGAGGTGTTGTCATCACAATTTTATCATTGCAGTTCTGGAATACCTGAGCTCACCGACATCGAAAACTCTTTTATGCAGTTGTTGGTGAGATAACCTCGACGCCACCCAGTACTGGGGCGGGAGTTCGGGGGTATTGCCATAACTCGTATAACGGATGCTTTTCGAAGGTTGAGGTAAATGATTTCTGAAGGTTTCTTGGTTGTGTGTTGAAGGATGGATACAGCTGGATGTAGGAATTGTTAGCTTGGGTGAGATATTATGCTTCCCCTGTATCCTCAACACCTGATTGCATAACCAGAAAGTTTCAGGAGTTTATAAGTGGGAATTCAAGTATCACGTAGGATATCCTTCCAACAGACACATGATACGATATGGGATCTATCATATGTTTGTTCCGGCTTATTCTGCAAGCCCATCCTTTGTTTTGTTTTTTTCAGTTGTGGTATTCAAGTTGCTTCGAAGTCAAATGTTGATTCCATACCTTTCCTAAGCGGTGTTCTCATATTCCTATGTGAATACAAATCCTTCTTGATCTTCGAGTTCACCATCTAAATTTCTTCTGAACCGGTGTGTCTCTCTTCAAGTGGATCCGATCTTTTTCAACATCCGCAAGATCAACTCAAGTCTTCTCAACGTTGTTTGTTTCATCCGTCCCAAGTTGCCTTTGTTTTCCCACCCTCCCACCCTTTTTCCTTCAAGCAATCAGATTTCTTAATCAAGTATCATGTTATTGATGGGAAGCCTCTGCATTCTTTTCCATCAATGTTCTTATCCGGTGATTCTCATGAAGATACTGAGGAAGCCTCAAGTTCGTCACACTTAACTGATTTTCTTCTCCGATGGATTTTATTCAAGCTTTGTCGATCATATCCTTTGCTCGGTTCTAATGCTTTCTCATGCTGGTGCACCTCTAAATCATCCACTTCTCGCTATTCATTTGTGCCGAAGTGTTGAAGATATCTCAGAAGGCTCGTCTTTTCATTCAAGATCCGTTCAACCGTTCGAGGTTGTTATCTCATTCAAGCCATTTAATTCAACCGGTGCAATCTCCCTTTCAAGTAATCGTTCAACGGTGTATCTTTTGAGTGGGCCCTAACCCACATGTCTTTTCCCAGGATCTTACCTGACTCTTCTTATTTTCTCAGAGTTATTCTCAAATTCTTTCAAAGTTTGACGCAAGAATGAACTATCTTCAGTTATATGCCTTTCTCCAAGATCTTTCAAATTCTTTTCATCATTGGTTCAACCTTTCTAATTTTCATGTCGGAGTGCCTCAAAAAATCATGGTGGTGTGTCTCGTCATCATTCTCGGATTTTGAAGGCCAAAGAAGGGCTCCTCTTAAATTCTTACCCGTTCTTCCAAAGATTCATGGTGCTAGCTTGCTGCCATCCTCTCATAATTGTTTTCGATTGTGAGAATTCTTTTCACCCATACGGAGCAATTCAAGAGTCTTTTCAGTTTGTTTCTCCAAAGGCCATCATTTCAGAAGATTATATTCTTTCTCAGCTTTCAGCTCTCGTTCTCCAAATCTTACCGGTGCATCATTCAAGTATTCTCTTATAAGTTCGTGATCTCTCCGTTCTCATGTATCTAAATTCCCTCAAGTATCATCTTTCGTTTTTCAATTCTTCCCCGTGTATTGTGCCTTTGCTACTTTCATTTTCAATTCTTACGGTGGTTTGCTCAAGATTCTATTCCATGGTTATCATATTAATTCATTCGTTGTTTCAATCCAACCGGTGGTTCATTGAAGATTTTCTCAAGTTTACGCTATATCTATCTTAATCCTTTCTCCGAGAATAAGTAGTATGCCAAATCCGTTGCTTGTCATCAATCCAAATTGGTGAAGGATATGCATAACATAATTCTTATTATTGTTTCATCCAAGTGATCTAATTTATTCTTTCCATAGTTTTTCATCATATCAAATTCTTGGTTCGTGATGCATTATCTTTTCTTCCGGAGTTCCAAGTTTCCACTTTATCTCGTTGCAAAGCTTCATCCAATCATTGCAAGGCCTCAATCTTATTCTTTCATCCATCACTTCTTTTTGTTCATTCTTTTATTACCGGAATTCATCATGGAGGCTCTACATGGTGGTTCATCAAGGATTTAATTCCTTCTCGAAGTGTTCATCGAGTTCCTTTTTAGAGGATCTCAAGTATTATTCATCTTGCATTCCGAAGCACAATTCGTTCTACTTTATCTTTTGAGGTGGTGTTACGTCATTTTGACAATTGCTTGATGTTTCATGGTGCACAAGTTATCTGGAATGACATATTGTAAATCCCATCATTTTCAATTCATTCATGAGATCCTTTGCAACCCATCATTCTCTTCATTGGAATTATCTTGGGTTATATTTCACCTAAATCTTTCCCTAAGGATTGTTGCTATTTATGGTGCTTATAAATGACCCAAGTTCTTCATTTATCCTCCCGGTGAAATAAGTTTCTCGTCTTCTTGTTCATATCAATCCAATCTTTTGTTTCGTTAGTGGCAGATTTTCACCTCAAGATTTCGAGATGTTCTCCATAAGCCCACAACAAGATTACTCTTTTCGTTGTTGGTTTCAAACAACTCCGTTATAACCTTCTTGAAAGGGTGCCTTCCAAGCTCATTTGTGGCAGAAGTTGGCATTTTCTTCTACATTCTCTTATTCCAATGAGCTATCTTCTATTCTTTCTTCTGGAGGCATTGTGATGTTGCTCTTTTCACCCATCATCTTGAATTGCGAGGATCGTGTTCTTTTCGTGCTTATCATTTCAACCAGAGTGTCGTGTCCTCTTTTCAAGTATCCTCTCATCTTGTCTAGTTCATATTCAATTCCTTTCAGTTACAGTCAGAGTGATGTCCAATTTATATCATTCTTATTCCTTCTCTATCTTTTTTAACCAGAGTGTTATGTCTATCATTCCTCTTCTAACCGGACTCTCATCCAAGTGCTTTCGTTTTGCCAAGTTTATATTCCTTACCTTCCTTTTCCAATCGGAGTGTGGTCGTAATTGATCCTTATCGTTCCCTGTACATCTCGTTTCAACCGGAGTGCTTGCATGTACTTCTTGTCCATTGCAACCCCTTTTCTTATGTCTTTGAACCTACAATGTTCTAGTAATGTTCCTTGTTCCTCTTTTCTAACGGAGTGTTTTCAACTTTGTTCATCTTCGTTGTATTCTTTCGTTCAATTTGTTCAACCTCTCCAGGTTCGTGGTTTCACTCATTTGTCGAAGAAGCAACTTAGTCTTACCTATTCTCTTCCTCTTCCGTTTTCCCCGATGCCATCCTAGATTTCGGGACAAGATCCTCTCATAGTAGTGGAGTGTTGTGATGCCCCGAGTCCAATGCGCCAGGTGTCTTCCAGTTATTCTCTGTTGTTGCCTTGTCATTTGTTTGTGTGTTGCATTCTTGCCATGTCATCATCCACATTGCATCTGCATGTTTTTCGAAACTTGCATCCGTCCGGTTTCCCCCAGTTTTGTCCGTTGTCCGTTCTGAGCCCAGACACACTGCCCGCGGCACGTCCGAAATAGTATTTTATAAGTGGCCGAATTTTTTTTCTCGGAATGGGTTGAAAGTTGGCATGCAGCGTTGTTATGTTGTCAGTAGGCCGCCTGCCAAGTTTCATCGCATTCGGAGTTCATTTGATAGCCCAACCGTTAAACATATAGCGACATTTTAGCCGGTCATACGTCGCATGTTTTTGGTATCCGGAAACATGTGACGGGTTTTCCCTCTCTTTCCTCCTAGACCATCTACACAGTCTGCTACCAACCGCCAGGCCCCGAAACCCCTGCTTGCACAGTGCATCGAACCCCTCGAGTGCGTGTCCGAAAGTTGTCCCGAACCCAACCCGAGCAGTCATCACCGTTGGGTCCGGATCATCCCCAAACATCCGTAAAAACATCTCCATTTTCTTAATTGGATTTCCTAACCTATTTATTCTCGACCGTCGGATTTCAATCAGATGATCAAAACTCCCCTCTTTCCCTATATATATAGACTCCTTAGTCTAATTTAGGTCAAACCCTAACTTCTAGGGAGTTTGTCCCATCGAGCCGCCGCCAACCTTTTCCCCTCGGGATCCATCCCCACCTATCAGCATCCAACCCCTGATCCCCTCCTCTCGATCCAACCACCTCGACCTCACCGGAGCCACCGCCCGCTGCATCAGGCCGGCCCCCCTCACCCTGCGCCCGTGTCTCTTCTCCCTTTCCTTCCCTTTCTCTCTCTCCCTCTCATCTCCCTGCTTCCTCTCTCTCGCAGGGAACATGAGGGCACATGGAGCTCCGTAGCCGCCTGATGCTCAAATCATCACCGGGAACTGCTCCTCCGCCTTGGGTCCGCCCAGATCGAGACCATCCTGGCCTTCCTCGCACCTCCTGACGGCAAGCGCCGCCGCCTTGCCCTTCGCCGAGATGACGAGGACGAGGACGCCAAGTCATGTGCTCAACGTTGCCTCGCGTGGTCTTCTCGACCCTCCGTCAGCATGCCATGGCCTTGTAGCTCCCTTCCGTCGCCTCACCCGGTTCCAGCCATTCTGCGCCATCCCCGCCGCCAAGCTCCACACCACCGGAGACCTCTAGCGACACCCTCTGCCTCGTGCGCTCGCACAGCCTAGCGCCTCCCCTTCACCTGTTGACTGAGAGCATGACCATCTCAAGCCGGTCCCCTGCCTCTTTGTCAGCCATGTCGCCGGTGACCAAGGCCACTAGGACCCCCCTCAACGGTGCAACGTCGCCGGCCACTTCTCTGAGCAGAGCCACCGGATCCAGCCTGCGTCTGCGCCAAGGCCCCTGCCTGCCTTTGCTTCATTCGAACAGGGAGGTTTGCTCGCGTCTCGGCATCGAGCACAATCCCGCGTTGTCCAAGGCCCAGCCGCACCTGCACCTCGCCGGCGACCCGCAGGAGCCCCGCCAGTGATCCTCGACGCCGTCCTCTGCTTCGCCCGCAGGAGGATGAGCGCTCGCCCGGGTGCGTTGACCGCGTCCAGCTGCAATCGACCGCGACCCCGAGCCGGCCTTTTCCCCGCTCGCCCGCCAGGCCTGCATGCGCCCCTCTCCAAGGCCTGCTACAGTCCACTGAAATGGGCCAAGGCCCACTGGGTGAGCTGACCCCAGTGCCCCACCCTTTTTTTCTCCTATTGGTCCAGCCTGCAGTTTCAGCCCGTTTGTGTTTTTCCTGTCCAGCAAATTTCCAATTTATCCTAGAGAGTGCAGTTTTACAGTAAAGTCCCTTTAGATCATGCATTTAATAACTCACAATTGATGCATCAGTTTAAAATGATTTATATATGAAAAATGCTTAAAATTTTGTCTAGTTTCATAACATGCTACTTTCATCCATGTTTAACATGTTTAAAATGTTGTTTGATTAATTTTGCTCATATGCCATGATAAAATGCATTATTACATAACTAAATAACCGTAGCTCCAAACTTAACAAACTTTATATGTAAATGGGGTAGAAAAATGCCTAGTTTAACATGGTGGCATCACTTTGCATGTTTAATAACTCTAAAATATGGTTTAAGGCAGAACAGTACCAAACCATAAAATATGCGCATGGGGATTTTCCAGAATTTTTGTTTGTTGTTTCCGGCCTCATTTAAACTTGACTAGATAGTTAGGTTACTTATGCTTCACCCCTTGCCTTGGTTAAGAACATTTAATACTATTGGGTACATAAACGGGATAGAACTAAATAATCAAATGTGGTGTTCCGGCAATATGCAACTCGTTGCACATTGAGCTCCACTTAACTTGTAGTTTTGCTTGTGCACTTTGCCATGCCATGCCTCATTAAACCGTACATGCATCATACTTGGTTGTGCATCATGCCATGTTTATGTGATGGTTGTTTATTATGTTGTTTGCTTCCTTCCGGTGTTGCTTCTTCAGGTTAGTTTCGATAACGCCGCATTTGTGAGGATTCGTTCGACTTTATTTTAACCCCCTGGGCCAGTGCTTATCTCGGGTAGGCCAACCCGAGGGTCATCTTTATTTTAACCCCCTTGGGCCAGTGCTTCTCTAAGTGTTGGTCCAAACTAGAGTCCTTTGAAGTGCCACCTTAGGGAAACTTGAGGGCTGGTTTTAGTTGTACGGAGCGCTCATCCGGTGTTTCCCTGAGAACGAGATATGTGCGGCTCCTATCGGGATGTCGGCACATCGGGCGGTCTTGCTGGTCTTGTTTTACCATTGTCGAAATGTCTTGTAACCAGGATTCCGAGACTGACTGGGTCTTCCCGAGAGAAGGATTATCCTTTGTTGACCATGAGAGCTTGTGATGGGCTAAGTTGGGACACCCCTGCAGGGTTTGAACTTTCGAAAGCCGTGCCCACGGTTATGGGCAGATGGGAATTTGTTAATGTCTGGTTGTAAAGGACTTGAAACTTAAATTAATTAAAATGTATCAACCGCGTGTGTAGCCGTGATGGTCTCTTTCCGGCGGAGTCCGGGAAGTGAACACGGTTCTTGTGTTATGCTTGAACATAAGTAGTTTCAGGATCACTTCTTGATCACTTCTAGTTCACGACCGTTGCATTGCTTCTCTTCTCGCTCTTGTTTGCGTAAGTTAGCCACCATATATGCTTAGTGCTTGCTCCAGCTCCACCTTACTACCCCTTTCCTACCCATAAGCTTAAGTAGTCTTGATCTCGCGGGTGTGAGATTGGTGAGTCCCCGTGATTCACAGATACTTCCAAACAGTTGCAGGTGCCGATGATACCAGTGCAGGTGATGCAACCGAGCTCAAGTGGGAGCTCGATGAAGATCGTGTTCGTTGTGTTGTTTTTCGTTTTCCTGTTGATCAGTAGTGGAGCCCAGTTGGGACGATCGGGGATCTAGCATTTGGGGTTGTCTTCTTTTATTTTGGTTCCGTAGTCGGACCTTGATTGCATTCTGGATGATGTATGTTTTACCTGTATTTGTGTGAAGTGGCGATTGTAAGCCAACTCTTTATCCCTTTCTTATTCAGTACATGGGATGTGTAAAGATTACCCCTCTTGCGACATGCCTACCATGCGGCTATGCCTCTAAGTCGTGCCCCGACACGTGGGAGATATAGCCGCATTGTGGGTGTTAGAGTATCATAGCCGGTATCATGCACTCGGGAATAGCAAATACGATGATGTGGCAAAGAAGTAGTAACATAGGTAGATACCATAACATACATAATAAATGCTATACTACTTTGTGTCATGCATGGCCATAAATACAGTCATCTATGATATATACTACTCTATGATACTATATATGCACTATGAAGGTACATGATGACCCACAAGTATAGGGGATCTATCGTAGTCCTTTCGATAAGTAAGAGTGTCAAACCCAACGAGGAGCAGAAGGAAATGATAAGCAGTTTTCAGTAAGGTATTCTCTGCAAGCACTGAAATTATCGGTAACAGATAGTTTTGTGATAAGGTAATTGGTAACGGGTAACAAGTAATAAAAGTAAATAAGGTGCAGCAAGATGGCCCAATCCTTTTTGTAGCAAAGGACAATCCTGGACAAACTCTTATATAAAGGAAAACGCTCCCGAGGACACATGGGAATTATCGTCAAGCTAGTTTTGATCACGCTCATATGATTCGCGTTTGGTACTTTGATAATTTGATATGTGGGTGGACCGGTGCTTGGGTACTTCCCTTAGATGGACAAGCATCCCACTTATGACTAACCCCTCTTTCAAGCATCCGCAACTACAAAAGAAGTATTAAGGTAAACCTAACCATAGCATGAAACATCTGGATCCAAATCCGCCCCTTACGAAGCAACGCATAAACTAGGGTTTAAGCTTCTGTCACTCTAGCAACCCATCATCTACTTATTACTTCCCAAAGCCTTCCCCTAGGCCCAAACAATGGTGAAGTGTCATGTAGTCGACGTTCACATGAAACCACTAGAGGAGAGACAACATACATCTCATCAAAATATCGAACGAATACCAAATTCACATGACTACTTATAGCAAGACTTCTCCCATGTCCTCAGGAACAAATGTAACTACTCACAAATCATATTCATGTTCATAATCAGAGGGGTATTAATATGCATATAGGATCTGAACATATGATCTTACACCAAGTAAACCAACTAGCATCAACTACAAGGAGTAATCAACACTACTAGCAACCCACAGGTACTAATCTGAGGTTTTGAGACAAAGATTGGATACAAGAGATGAACTAGGGTTTGAGATGAGATGGTGGTGGCAAAGGTGTTGATGGAGATTGACCCCCTCCCAATGAGAGGATCGATGGTGATGACTTCCCCCTCCCGGAGGGATGCTTCCCCGGCAGAACAGCTCCGCCAGAGCACTAGATTGGTTCCACCAAGGTTTCGCCTCGTGACGGAAGTCTTTAGTCCCAAAAGCTTGCTTATGATTTTTTCCAGGGCGAAAGACTCCATATAGCCAAAGATGGGCACCGGAGGCCTGCCATGGGCCCATGAGACAGGCGGCGCGCCCAGGGGGGTAGGGCGCGCCCCCAGCCTTGTGGATGGTGGGTGGCCCCCTCTGGTGCTTCCTTCGCCCAATATTTTTTATATATTCTAAAAATGACTCCCGTGGAGTTTCAGGACTTTTGGAGTTGTGCAGAATAGGTCTCTAATATTTGCTCCTTTTCCAGCCCAGAATTCCAGCTGGTGGCATTCTCCCTCTTCGTGCAAACCTTGTAAAATAAGAGAGAATAGGCATAAGTATTGTGACATAATGTGTAATAACATCCCATAATGCAATAAATATCGATATAAAAGCATGATGAAAAATGGACGTATCAGTACGTACGTAGTATCATACACTAGTATCATATGCATGATACTATATATAGTATATGATACTCCCCACTATATAAGGCTGGCTATAGTGGTGCTATCATAGCTGACGATATCATGCACTCGGAAATAACAAGTATGCTGATGTGGCAAAGAATTTTATATATATATAGAGAGAGAGAGAGGGTTAGAGTAACATATAGGTAGATACCGTATCATGTTAATTGTGATGCTAATTTGTGTCATGCATGGCAATAAATATGATCTATGATACTATACTCTATGTATTATAATATGCGCTATAATTAATTAAAGGTAGTATCATACACTAGTATCATATATATATACATGATACTAGTATATGACACTCTCCACTATGAGTAGCCTAAGTATATATAGCCTAACTAAAACACCCACTTGTAGTGTAGTAGGGTTTTTGACTTTAATTAATTAGATGCACTAAAATGCAATGTAAGGTAAGTGCAAAGAATGACTTAAACATAGCAGACGGCCTGAAATGGGCCGGAACGATGTAGCTAGTAACCGCCGATTTGTAGTCCGAAGTGCCGCATCTTCTTTTGGAAACTATGATCCTTCTTATGAGATGCTCCCGTATGGAAGGTGCGAGCACCAAAACTTGTGCCAAACTTTACCAAATTTTTTCCATGTGATCGTGAGAGCACGCGATAGTGATGCAATGATTTTCATTATTTTCCGGACTCTATATGCATTTCCTGAAATTAAAATACCAACAAGGGCCATGCCTCTAGCCACACCCTGCAGCCGAAATGTTTGAAGTTTTTTCCCGTTTCACGCACAATGAATGAAAACTCGCAAAGCGACACACAAATGATCTTGCTAACACGCACGTGTAGCTCCGACTATATATATATACATACAAACGGGATCTTTTTTTTGCATATTCAAAGTTTGAGATTGCTAGCTAGGCCTCTCGCCTGGTAAAATGTACCAGAAAATCGAACCATATGGTACAATCGTGATGTCTTACCATGGAAAAAAATTGGAGGCGAATCGATGAACTCATGTTTTCATTCAAACACAAATATGATGTTAGGTAATGTAAATGTTTTCAAATAGCACACGGTTCACTCACGAAAGACGTGTGTCCACTAAACCGTGGCCGATTCCCCCCTCTGCCACACGCGTGATCTGAGTCGTGCGTTCTGATTGGCCAGAACCCAAACCCCACGGATCGCACGTCTGCACCGTTGGATTCTCCTTGATCGAACGGTGATCCTCATCCCTTTCGACGGCACATGCAGTTCCGGTTGTGATTTTATTTATATCCACAAATTGCACGTTAAATTCAAAAAATGTCTTAAATATAGAAAACGATTCCTGAAACGCGTTAGAAAATCAAACCCGTGGTATAATGGTGAATGCGTACCGTGGAAACTTTTATGAGGCCAAATGATGAAGTCATCGACCACTGGAGTTTGAATTGACATGTCTCCTTTTGGAAAACATGGTCCTTCATGTGAGATTCTCCGGTTTGGAAGGAGCGATCATCAAAACGTCTGCTAGACTTTACCAAAAAAATTCCCCGGGGTCGTGAGAGCACTCCACGGGCACACACCGATTTTGATAAAGTCTGGACCCCATCAGAATTCCCAGAAATTAAAATACCAACTAGGCCTAGGCCGGTGGCCGCACCTCGCGGCCGAAATGTTTGAAACTTCTCCCCGTTTCTCGGACAATGGATGAAAACTCGCAAAGCGACACATAAGTGATTTGTACACCTTCTTTGCTAACTAACACCCCAGATGTAGTTGTAGAACGGTTTTGAATTTAATTATAATATGCACTAAATGCAAGGTAAGTGCAAAAAATGACTTGAATATAGCAACGAGACCTGAAATGGGCCAGAAAATCAAACCTAGAGTCTATACGTGATTGTTTACCGTGAAAATAATTCAAAGCGGAACGATGTAGTCACTGGCGATTGGAGTCCGAAGTGCCGCATATCCTTTTGGAAACTATGATCCTTCTTTTGAGATGCTCCGATTTGGAAGGTGTGAGCATCAAAACTCGTGCCATATTTACCAAAAAGATTCCATGTGATCCTGAGAACACGGCATGGTGACACACCAATTTTTGTTATTTCCGGACTCTATGTATTTCCTATAATTAGAATACCAACAAGGCATACGCCTCTGGCCGCACCCTACGGCCAAACTGTTTGAATTTTCTCCCATTTCTCAAACAATGAATGAAAACTCCCAAAGCGACACACAAATGATCTTGCTAGCTAGCTAGCACCCACGTGTAGTTGCGACTATATAAAACGACTCAAATATAGCAAACGATACCTCAAATGCACGACAAAATCGAACCATAGGGTACAATGGTGATTTCTTATCGTGGAAAACAATTTGGAGGCGAAAGAATGAACTCTTGTTTTCATTCAAACAAAAATGTGCTGTTAGTTCATGCAAATGTTTTCAAATAGACCCTCACAAAAAATGTTTTCAAATAGCACACGGTTCACTCACAAAAGCCGTGTACCTACCAAACCGTGGCCGATGCCCCCCTTTGCTCCGCGCGCAATCTGAGTCGTACGTTCTGATTGGCCAGAAACCAAACCCCACGGATCGTACGTCTGCACCGTTGGATGCTCGCAGATCGAATGGCAATCCTCATCCCTTTCGATAGGAAATGCAGTCCGGCTAGGAATTGATTTATATGCCAAAATGCATGGTAAATGCCACAAAATGTCTTACATATAGCACACGAGACCTAAAATGCGCCAGCAAATCAAACCCGTGGTATAATTTTGATTGCTTTACGTGGGAAAAATTTAGAAGCGAAATGATGAACTCACGTCTTCATTTCAAACGAAATTATTCTCTTTGTGCACACGAGCGCTTAGAGGCAACTATTTGCATATGCCTTTCCACGTGGCGACCGAGGATATTTTTCACCCTTTTCACCTAGGCCGCCAACACCCCCACCACCCGCCCGCGTTTCACTCAACTAGTCCACCCAATCTCCATCTCCAGCTCCCCTCCCCCAGATCCACAGCAGAACCCTCTCCAGCGCCGCCGTGCTCATCCCGGCCGTGTGCCCGCTCTTCAGCGTCAAGCCTACCTCCACTGTCGTTCCCAACACGTGGTGTCCCGCGCCTCACCGTCTTCGTTTGCTCGCCAGCCACCCTCAAGCATATCGATGTTGTAACCCTCGCCTCTCATGTCGTCTGGCTGGGTTTGCATTAAGAAGCATGTTAGTTACTGCTCTTCATCGCGGTGAGGCATATTTCCTCGCAATCCCTCTTCCTATTTCGTTTCGTATGTTCCCAAATTGCCTATAAAATAACGGAGAGCGTATATATGTTCATTACCTACCTTCCTTACTACATATAAGTTGTATTTGTTCCAACAAGTTACTGCCTATTTACAGATCGCGGGCGCCCGAGTCACACAAACTTAACAAATTAGCCATACATTTTTCTAAATTATTGCATGACATGTTTAGAAATCTTGATACCAAGTTGTTAGCTTTATGCTTATCCTCCATTCCTGAGTTTTGCATGTGTTCTCTATAGATGCCGAGTAGCAGCGACAACACTCATGCTTCAGGCGATGTATCTTCATCTAATTCCGACAACCCTAGGTCTTCAGCAGATTGTGAGGGATCAAGTAATCTTGAACGGGGTAGAGCTGCAACAATTACCATTCCGGTCAGGACACGGAGGAATGCTCCAAGTAACCCCACACACTAGCCTAAAGGTGTATATGAAGTAACCGAGATTGATTTAAAGTCTTGGGCTCCAACAAACTAGATAAAGCACACACGAGGTTCAGGAGTGTGTGTGGATTTGTTGGTAGGGCAAGGCTCAACATTAATCTGCCGGGGTATTGGAAGGCTGACACGGAAACATGGCAAAGGATAGTCCGGGAGATCATGGATCACTTCAACATTCTAGAGCAGTGGAGAATGTAGGTGGAACACACTTCAATGAAGAAGGCTAGGGATGCTTGGAGAAACTGGATGAACATGTTGTGCAAGAAGTACTTGAGTGAAGGCAAGGACCCAATCCCCGCATACCCCCAAATTACAAAGGTAGGCTGGGCAGAATTCAAAAGGGTCAAGGCAACTAAAGAGTTTGCTGAGAAGAGTTTCAAGTAATCGAAACTTCAGAAGAAGAACATACAACCCCACTGTATGGGTGTGGCAGGATACTACGGCATGAAACTGATATGGGACCAGGAGGACAAAGAAGCAGTAGCGGCGGGTGGAAATCCGGCCTTTAGTGAAATCAGGGGTCAACGCGCCAGAGACTACTTACGGGCATGTGCAAAGAGGCATGATGAAGAAACTTATTACTTTGGAAACTCAACTGACGAAGAACTATATCAAGTGATGTTAGAGACTTCCAAGATCCCTAGAAGGTTCTATAGGAACTCGGGCCCATGTGACCTTCTGTCCGTTGCTCTGGAAACAAAAGTGCCCCTTGGCTGTGTAAGGGGTATAGGTGTTAATGTCCTACACAAGAGGGCTTTCACACTCAGCAAAGAAGAGTGGCTCAGCATGAAAAAAGCAAGGAGTGAAATGAAGCAGAATGCATTGTATGAAAGGTTGAGGAAGGAGATTTATCCGGCTGTTTGAAAGGATGTTGAGGAGTCAATGATGATGCAGAAGACTCTAAGACCGACATATAGCTAGTAGATGGGAGGGGAGGCGGGCATGGGGGATGCTGCTTATTGTGCGACAACACTGCACAAGAGTAGTTGTGCATCAGCTGACCCCAGCGACACTGAAACTGCATCTGCTCATGACGATGCTATATCTGATCTATCTAGAATGAAAGACAAACTAAAGGGCGTGCTTACACATTATGAAGGTACATTAAAATGTGCAACAACCTGGGTTTGCCCATCCTTCTTGGAAGATGGCCTCTTGTTGGACAATGTGCCATTGAAGCCGGGTTGTGTGAAGTGCTACGTGACTGAAGTAAAGCCTGGATTCAATGAATTTGCCTTGAAGAATGTCCTAGGAGACTTCGATGAGCAAAGGACCTTGGGAGAAACACTGTTACATCACATCTAGTGGCCACGAAAGGAAATAGAGTTCATCGATGAGATCCCTGAAGCCCCGCCAAGAGCAACCATTGTCGCCCCTCAACTGGTGACGCTCTCCTTGACACAGCAGCTCTCGCGTGCTAATGCATCAACCTATGATCAGCCAGCCCGACTTTGTGGCGTACATGCCATGTCATCCTCCGCCCCAAAGAAGCCAGTGGCAAGGCCTACAACTACTGAAGACGCACCACCGATTCAGATGCCGGCCACTGAAGCATCGGGGGGATAGCCAGCTGCAGCACATGCTCTGCAGACCAACCTGGTGGAACGGACTGCTAAGTAGTCTGATGCTTCGGAACCGCCTGCTAAGCAGTCTATAGGTCTAGAACCGACTGCTCATCAGTTGGTTGGTCCGCAGTCGCGTGATCAGCATACCAATACATCAGCACTTCCTGCTCAGCAAACCAACGCGTTGGCATGGCCTCCTCAGCACACCGACAAGTTGGCACCACCTGCGCAGAAATCTGACATAGCTTCAACGTATGGTCAGTAGTCCGATGCCTCTGCTCTTACAGCCCAGCAGTCCGTCACAGCAGCACCGCCATCTCAGCAGTCCAGCATAGATAAACCATCTGCTAAGCAGTTCGTCGAAGCTTCACCATCCGCTCGGCAGTCTACATTGCAGGCAACCAGACGTTCTGCCAGAAAGGCTTCAAGTACCAAGAAAGAAGTGGCCAAAAAGGCTACACCCACGAGTGAGGGAGTCCTGTACTAGGGGGTCCTCGGATGTCTGGATTATGGTGCGTGGGCCGAACTGATGGGCTGTAAAGATATTGGACCGAAAATTATCTCTCGTGTCTGGACGGGACTCTCCTTGGCGCGGAAGGCAAGTTTGGCGTCCCAATATGAAGATTCCTTTCTCAGTAACTGACTTTGTACAACCCTACTCCCCTCCGGTGTGTATATAAACCGGAGGGCTTAGTCTGTAGAGACATAGAACAATCATAATCAGATAGGCTAGACTTCTAGGGTTTTAGCCATTACGATCTCGTGGTAGATCAACTCTTGTTACCCCCGTACTCATCAATATTAATCTAGCAGGACGTAGGGTTTTACCTCCATCAGAGGGCCCGAACCTGGGTAAACATTGTGTTCACTGTCTCCTGGTACCATCAACCTCAGACGCACAGTTCGGGACCCCCTACCCGAGATCCGCCGGTTTTGACACCGACATTGGTGCTTTCATTGAGAGTTCCACTGTGTCTTCGCCAAGAGGATCGATGGCCCCGTCAATCACCCACAACAACATTGTCCAGGGAGAAACCTTCCTCCCTAGACAGATCTTCGTGTTTGGTGGTGAAAGCACAAGTGCTCCCCAGGTGATTTTGGTAATTAATGTGAACATATCTCTTGTTAGACTAATAATTTCAGCTAGCATATTTCAGATAAGTCCAACAGTGGAGTGGCATGGACAAGAGGATGTGGGACCCCTTCAAGATTATGAAGACAAATGATTGGCTCAAGCTCAAAGCTCAGGACTCTACATTTTTTATTTTAGTGATCCAAGATCACATTGAGTACATAGGAAAGCCAATACTATTAAGAGGGGATGAGGTGTTGCTTAATGGCTTTCTTGCTCAAAGTGCTTAGTGATATGCTCCAAAGCCCTCAACCACTTTCTCATATACACATTTGTCCCAAACCAAAAGTCAAACTCGGCCCCACCAAAACTTTCTATCTGGCGCCACCGAGTTCTCTTGACATAGCCGCTGCCAGAAACCCTAATCAATTCGGTCTCACCGATGGGATCTCAGTCTCACCGAGATGGGCTTGCAAACTCTCTGTTGCCTATTGCATTAATTTCGGTCGCACTGAAACATGTCATCAGTCCCACCGAGTTTGCTTGGACAACTCTCTGTTTAGCTTATTACCAAAATCGGTCCAACCGACATGAGGCTTTACCCTAACCCTAGCACATCGGTCCCACCAAGTTGATCAAGTCGGACCCACCGAAAACCCTAACGGTCACATTATGAACTAAATCGGTCTGCCGAGTTGTATGATTCGGTCTCACCGAGTTTGGTGATTTGTGTGTAATGGTTAGATTTTGTGTGGAGGCTATATATACCCCTCCACCCACTCTTCATTCATGGAGAGAGCCATCAGAACATGCCTACACTTCCAACATACATTTTCTAAGCAAGAACCACCTACACTTGTGTTGAGGTCAAGATACTTCATTCCAACCACATAAGTCTTGATCTCTAGCCTTCCCCAAGTTGCTTTCCACTCAAATCATCTTTCCACCAAATCCTATCCTATGAGAGAGAGTTGAGTGTTGGGGAGACTATTATTTGTAGCACAAGAGCAAGGAGTTCATCATCAACAGACCATTTGTTACCTCTTGGAGAGTGGTGTCTCCTAGATTGGTTAGGTGTCACTTGGGAGCCTCCGTCAAGATTGTGGAGTTGAACCAATGAGTTTGTATGGGCAAGGAGATCGCCTACTTCATGAAGATCTACCTAGTGAGGCAAGTCCTTCGTGGGCGATGGCCATGGTGGGATAGACAAGGTTGCTTCTTCGTGGACAGCCCTCCGTGGACTCGCGCAACCGTTACCCTTCGTGGGTTGAAGTCTCCATCAACGTGGATGTACGATAGCACCACCTATCGGAACCACGCAAAAAATTCTCCGTGTCTCCAATTGCGTTTGCACACTCCAATCCCATCCCTTAACATTCTTGCAACTTGCATCACTTACTTTCCGCTGCTCATATACTCTTGTCATGCTTGCTTGAGATGTATTGTGAATGTTCAAAATTGTGCTAAAACTCCACTTCAACTTAAAGAAATTAAAAACTGCAACTTTTCTTGCTAAGAGTCTATTCACGCCCTCTAGTCACCTCTTCTCGATCCTACAATTGGTAGCAGAGCATTGGTCTCCATTGATTTGGTTTAAACACCTTCGGAGGAAGATGGATGAGTCTACGTTGGGGAGTCTTAGACGTAGAGTGCCTATTCTTGATGGAGAGTATTTTCATGAGTGAAAAAATGAGATGCTTGAGATCTTCAATGAATATCATTTGACCAAGTACATTACTACTCCTTGTGCTCGCATTGTTGATCCTTTGCATCCTACCCTTGATGAATCTATTGACATGATTTGTAATCTTAGAACGGTCAATTTAATCACTAGAGGTTTGCCTAGAAACTTGCTTGCTTGCCTACTTTTGATTGTGCCTACACCTTATGGAGATTTCTTGAGGAACGATTCCCAAATTATTCCTTGAAAATTCTAGATGAGATTCTTCATAAGTCTATTGCCTTGAGTAAGATGAGTTCTAATGATCCCAAGTTTGGTGATTGCTTATTTGAGCTTACTAATCTTACGAGTGCAAAAGGAGATGTTAGAATTATTAGCAATATCATTTCCGAAGTCATTAGAATCCATAGAGATGAACATTGTTATGGTCATACTTCTAATGAATTACCCTCTCTAGGAGTTGATCCATCAAATGACGATGTTGAACATGGATACTATGATGAGGATGATGATAGTGACTATGATCTTGATGATGCGATGATACACTTTGGTCTTATGGCTAATCTTCGCGACTACATGGCTGGAGGAAAGGAATGGGTCCTTGATAGTGGATGCACTAATCATATGACCGGAGACAAAGATATGTTTCGTGAGCTTGCTGAAAACAACGGCCCTCGAAAGTATGTCACTTTTGGTGATAACTCAAAGGGTAAGGTGGTTGGCCTTGGTAAGGTGGCCGCCTCACATGATAGCTCCATACAAAATGTTATGCTCATTGAATCTCTTGGCTACAATTTACTTTCCATATCTAGACTTGCTGACTTTGGTTTCAATGTCCTATTTACTGAAGTAGATTGCCAAGTGTTCTAGAGATAACCATAAAATGGTCTTTACCGGTATATGTAGAGGTGATCTTTACATTGTTGATTTCACTAAAAAGGCTCAACCTAGAACTTGCTTAATTGGTAAAATCTTCTAAAGGCTGGTTGTGGCATAGAAGGCTAGGTCATGTGGGCATGCGAAATCTTGATAAGCTTATTAAAGGTGATCATATCCTTGGAGTAAAAGATGTTATATTTAACAAGGATAGACTTTGTAGTGCTTGTCAAGCAGGAAAACAAGTTGGAGGAAGTCACCCTGTGAAGAACATTATGACCACGAGAAGACCGCTCGAGCTACTTCATATGGATCTTTTTGGTCCCAATGCCTATAAAAGTCTCGGTGGTAACTCATTCGGTCTGGTTATAGTTGATGATTTTCAAGATTTACGTGGGTGTTCTTTCTTGATGATAAATCGCAGGTCCAAAAGATCTTCAAGAACTTTGCTAGGAAGGCCCAAAATCAATTTGAAGAGAAGATCAAGAAGGTTCACAGCGACAACATAACGGGGTTCAAGAACGCAAATGTGGATACCTTTCTTGACGAAGAAGGAATCTCACACGAGTTCTCGGCTACGTATACGCCTCAACAAAATGGAGTTGTTGAGAGGAAGAACCGAACTCTTATTGGGATGGCTAGAGCGATGCTTGATGAGTACAAGACTCCAAAACACTTTTGGGCGGAAGCGGTTGAGACAGCTTGTCATGCAACAAATCGCTTGTATCTTCACAAGCTACTCGGCAATACGGCCTACGAGCTCCTCACCGGTAACAAACCCCAAGTTTGATACTTTCGAGTATTCGGCTCAAAGTGCTACATTCTTGATAAGCATCGTCATTCTAAATTTGCTACTAAATCTCATGAAGGTTTCCTAATTGGTTATGGCTCAAACTCTCACACTTACCGGGTCAACAACAATTTCACCCGAAAGGTTGAAGAGACGGTAGATGTGAAGTTTGATGAATCTAACGGCTCGCAAGTAGAGCAATTGCCAATTGATGTAGGATACAAACACCCTTCGGAAGCAATTCAAGACTTGTCTATCGGCAAAATTCGTCCGACAGAGGTGAAGGAGAGTACCTCGTCCGTCCAATTGGAAGCTTCCACCTCACGACAAGGTGAACCAAGAGTTGACTTGGAAGCATCCACGAGTGGGACACACCAAGACGAAGAAAACGAGGACGTACACCAAGATGAACCTCATCAACCTCCTTCTCCAACATGACAAGAGAATGACAACGTCAACAATGAAGAAGGCTAAGAAGAAGAAGAACAAGATGAAGAAGATGTTCCACCCCGACCCAAGCAAAAGCTTCCACAAGTTCAAGCAAGAGTCGCCAAAGACCATCCCGTCGAGAAAATCTACAATGATATCCAAACCGGGAGAATCACTCGCTCTAAAACTCGTTTGGCTAACTTTGTGAACATTATTCATTCATCTCTAGCATTGAACCTATGAAGGTTGAAGAAGCATTGGAAGATCCGGATTGGATAAATGCCATGCATGAAGAGCTATAAAACTTTGAGAGAAATCAAGTGTGGACATTGGTCGAGAAGCCCGACAACAACCACAACATCATCGGTACCAAATGGGTGTTTCGCAACAAGCAAGATGAAGATGGTCAAGTCGTCCACAACAAAGCTCGTCTAGTCGCCCAAGGCTACACTCAAGTCGAAGGTATGGACTACGGTGAGACATATGCCCCCGTTGCTAGACTTGAGTCCATCCGCATCTTACTTGCCTATGCTAATCACCATGATATTACTTTATACCAAATGGACATTAAAAGTGCTTTTCTAAACGGTGAAATTGAGGAGGAAGTTTATGTTGAACAACCTCCCGTCTTTGTCAATACTAAGAAACCCGATCATGTTTACAAACTTCTCAAAGTCCTTTATGGTCTTAAACAAGCTCCTAGAGCGTGGTATAAATGCTTGACCAACTTCCTTATTGAAAAAGGCTTTTAAATTGGAAAAATAGATTCTACTCTTTTTACTAAAAGGGTTAATGGTGAGTTATTTGTATGCCAAATTTATGTTGATGATATCATATTTGGCTCAACTAACCCTCATTTTAGTGAGAAGTTTGGAAAGCTAATGTCGGAGAAGTTTGAGATGTCTATGATGAGTGAACTCAAGTTCTTTCTTGGTTTGCAAATCAAGCAAACTAAGGAAGGCACCTTTGTCTCTCAAACAAAGTACACCAAGGACTTATTCAAGAAGTTCAACATACAAGAAAGCAAAGGTATGAAAACTCCCATGCCTACTAGTGGACATCTTGACTTGACTAAGGAAGGTGAATCGGTTGATCAAAAAGTTTACCACTCTATGACCGGTTCATTGTTATATCTATGTGCCTCTCGTCCCGATATTATGCTAAGTGTGTGCATGTGTGCACGATATCAAGCGGCCCCCAAAGAATTTCATCTTAAGGCTGCGAAAAGGATAGTGAGGTACTTAATACATACACCAAATTTTGGCATTTGGTATCCTAAGAGGTCATCTTTTGGTCTTGTTGGCTATTCCCACTCGGACTATGCCGGAGACAAGGTTGATAGAAAGTCCACTTCGGGTACTTGTCAATTTCTTGGTAGATCTCTTGTGTCTTGGTCTTCCAAGAAACAAAAGTCGGTATCCTTATCCACCGCCGAAGCAGAATACATTGCCACTAGTTCATGTTGTGCTCAATTACTTTGGATGAACCAAACTCTTAAAGATTATGGGATCAATGTGAAACATATTCCATTGCTTTGGGACAATGAGAGTGCTATTAAGATTGCTCACAATCCCGTGGAACATTCTCGAACTAAGCATATTGAAGTTCTTCATCATTTCATTCAAGATCATGTTGCTAAAGGGGACATTGATCTTTAGCATGTTCGTACCGATAAGCAATTGGCGGATATATTCACCAAACCTCTTGATGAGAAAGTCTTTTGCCGTTTGAGAGGTGAATTGAACATCATTGATGCTTCAAACTTGGAGTAGGAACTCCATTTGGATACATGCAAGGCATGAATCTTTAACAAATACTTGATATTTCTCTTATGATGATATTCTTATGTCTTGGATATATTTGCACCCTTGCATGTTATCTAACCCTTGTAGGTACTTGGATGAATCTAAATCTATGAGATAGCAACCCACTCACATCTTGAGCACTCCAAGTGGTGCTCCCAACCATTCTTGTGCTACATCAACCTTGAGCACCCCATGCAAGTTCAACTACATGATCAAGATCAACACCACCACCCAAGGTATGTCATTCCATCTTGGAGAAGCTTTACCTCAAGACATAGGTAAAAGCAACTCAACAAGATGTGAATACATCAAATGCTTAAACGAAAAATGGTAACCCCATTTTTGAGCTTAAACAATGAGTATGACTTACGATCAAGTGTTCTTACTTGACTCCTTAGTCAATATACTCTAACATAGGTGACTTTGTCACCGCCCAATTCTAGATGAAGTTCTCTAGTGTTTCCTTGAGTTTTTGCAAACTTCATCTAGATTTCCTTTTTCTTTGTTTGTTCTACATTCCCTGCATCCAATTCCTTGCAAATCCTTGTGGGATCTTTCTTGTCTAGTGAGCTGAGGTGACAAGTGTTTTCTCTGTGATAAACTCGATCACACCGGTTTGTTGTTTTCGGCCCAACCGAACTCTTTCGGTGCAAACGGAACACACCACTCGGTGCAACCGATTTCACTACAGGAAAGGCAACTTGCCACCAGTTCTTGCATTCTTTTTGCTCGAGCTCCACTCAATGATTCTTGTCCTCTACCAGCATCACATTCGACTTGCTACTTTGCTTTGTGACTCAAGGACTGAACCCATTTGTAACAAACATCCAGAAGAGCCCTTCTTGGAAATTGATGTCAAAGGGGGAGAGAGAGATCACATCAAAGCTTAATCATTTCTATAGGGGGAGAGAGAATACTCAGGGGGAGAGTTCTTCAATGAGAAAGAAGTATCACATCAAAGACCCTGGATGCTTGGTGTTCAAGAGGAGAGAAGTTACATGTCTTTAAGAGGGGAAAGACATGTTCATATTTGATTGTTTGCATTTGCTCTTTTTTCTTTCGTTGCTCTGATTTTCTGTTCCCTATCTTCTCCCAGTATCCCAAGCAAGATTCAGGGGGAGCAAGACATCTAAGGGAAGGAAATCCTTGAATTCATTGCATATCTTTACCTTTGGTGACATGTCTATATCCAATAGAGTACTCAATACTCACTCTCTACATGTCATCCCAGTCTTGGTACTCTTGTGGTTTCTTTTTTTCTGGCTAGTAGATGTATCTGTGTTATCTAACCTTGTTTACTCAGGTTCTTTCCTACTAAGCCAACTCAATACCACAAGGTAAGTATATGCATCACACTCATGTGCATGAGGACTTCTTGCTGATGTACATATTGTTTGCAAGAAAGACTCATGAGCATGTAGGTACATTTCCTATATTTACATCTTTTTCTTTGATGCATATAGCCAAGATACATGTAACACATTGCTTACTCTGTCATGCTATGCATTCACATGCTCTTATATTCCATATTTACATGATTGCATACATATAGGGGGAGCCTATGCATGTTACATGTCTTCCCAAAGCTTTTCCTGTTATTCTCTATATCTTTATCTAAAGCTTTGATGTATGTTGTCATCTGAGGGAGTCCTGGATTAGGGGGTGTTCGGATAGCCGAACTATACCTTCAGCCGGACTCCTAGACTATGAAGATACAAGATTTAAGACTCCGTCCCATGACCGGAAGGGACTTTCCTTGGCGTGGAAGGCAAGCTTGGCGATACGGATATTCAGATCTCCTACCATTGTAACCGACTCTATGTAACCCTAACCCTATCCGGTGTCTATATAAACCAGAGGGTTTTAGTCCGTAGGACAACATACACATCAACAATCATACCATAGGCTAGCTTCTAGGGTTTAGCCTCTCTAATCTCGTGGTAGATCTACTCTTATACTACCCATATCATCAATATTAATCAAGCAGGACGTAGGGTTTTACCTCCATCGAGGGGGCCCGAACCTGGGTAAAACTTCGTGTCCCTTGCCTCATGTTACCATCCGGCCTAGACGCACAGTTCGGGACCCCCTACCGAGATCCGCCGGTTTTGACACCGACATTGGTGCTTTCATTGAGAGTTCCTCTATGTCGTCGCCGTCAGGCTCGATGGCTCCTACGATCATCGATAGCGATGCAGTCCAGGGTGAGACCTTCCTCCTCGGACAGATCTTCGTCTTCGGCGGCTTCGCACTGCGGGCCAATTCACTTGGCCACCTGGAGCAGATTGAAAGCTACACCCCTGGCCGTCAGGTCAGATTTGGAAGTTTAAACTACACAGCTGACATCCGCGGGGACTTGATCCTCGACGGATTCAAGCCACTGCCGAGCGCGCCGCACTGTCCCGACGAGCATGATCTAGATCTGCCGCCAAACAGTGCCCTGGAGGCTGCACCCGCATCGGCTCCGATCCTTAATTCGGAGCCAACTGCGCCGATCGAGGATGGGCGGTTGGACGCCGCCTCGGGGGCTGCGATCCCAATGGCGATTGAGCCGAACACCAGCCCCGCACTCCGCGAGACTCATGACTCCAAGGAGCAGGACCCCTTTCCGGACTCTGAACCCTCCGCGCCCTGGCCAACCAAATCCGATTCGGCGCCGATCATGGAGTTTACTACCGCGGACATCTTTCAGCACTCGCCTTTTGGCGATATTCTGAAATCACTGAAGTCTCTCTCTTTATCAGGAGAGCCCTGGCTGGATTGCGGCCAGCAATGTGGGGATTCGGACGATGAAGAAATTCAAAGCCCACCCACCACCCACTTTGTAGCCACTGTTGACGATTTAACCGACATGCTCGACTTCAGCTCAGAAGACATCGATGGTATGGACGCCGATGAAGGAGACAATGAAGAACCAGCGCCTATTGGGCCCTGGAACGCCACCTCATCATATGACATATACATGGTGGACGCACCAAAAGATGACGACGAGGAGTGGAAGGACGCACCGAAGGCTTGTTCCTTCGAAAAGCAGTCAAAGAGGTGACGCAAGTGCCGCCCCAAATCCCGCCTCGACAGAAATAGCGATCACACAGACCCAGCATTGGAGCAGGGCGAACCGCTGCCGGACAATGGCAATCCGGATAATCAAACCGAACAAACAAATCCTATCAAGGATAATGGTCCGGACGACATAACGCCGAACAGACACCTGGAGCAGCAGACTGCCCGTAAAAGGCTTGTTGCCACCGCGAGGAGTCTGAAAAAGCAGAAGCAAAGGCTCAAGGCTGCGCAAGACACACTCCACATTAGATGGAGCAAAATACTCAACCCAGCAGCGAGGTACGGTGATAATGGCCCCTCCAAGAGCTACCCAAAGCGGAAGCTGCTACCCGAATTCGATGAGGAGGCCACAGACCCCCCACAACCAAATATCAAAGCAGCCACCTGGTCGGATAGACGACCCCTCTACCAACACAGAACGGCATACAATGCCGCTCACAATACAAAACACGACCCAGGCGAGGGTTCGTACCTAAAGGACGGCGCAACAAGATCCATCTATGGACCACGCAAGCGCCCCCAGCATACAATGCAACACAACAAGTATCCGAACAACGCGGCACACCCAGCTACAGGGGTGCCGCACACCCCCTGTGTTTCACCGATGAGGTGCTGGACCATGAATTTCTAGAGGGATTCAAACCCGTAAACATAGAGGCATACGACGGAACAACAGACCCTGGGGTTTGGATTGAGGACTATATCCTTCATATCCATATGGCTCGAGGAGATGATCTCCACGCAATCAAATACTTACCCCTCAAGCTCAAAGGGCCAGCTCGTCACTGGCTCAAAGGCCTCCCCGAAAGCTCCATTGGAAGCTGGGAAGAGCTCGAAGACGTCTTTCGGGCAAATTTTCAAGGGACTTATGTCCGACCTCCGGATGCGGATGATCTGAGCCATATAACTCAGCAGCCCGGAGAGTCAGCCCGAAAGCTTTGGAATAGGTTTCTTACTAAAAAGAACCGGATTGTCGACTGTCCGGACGCCGAAGCCTTAGCGGCTTTCAAGCATAGCGTCCGTGACGAATGGCTCGCCAGACACCTCGGCTAAAATAAGCCGAGAATGATGGCTGCATTAACAAACCTCATGACCCGCTTTTGCGCGGGTGAGGACAGCTGACTAGCAAGATGCAGCACCAGCGACCCCAGTACATCGGAAGTTAGAGATGGAAACGGGAAATCACGGCGCAACAGCAATAACAAATGCCGGAATAAAGAAGACAGCACGAAGGGCACGGCAGTAAATGCCGGATTCAAAAGCTCTCGGCCAGGTCAAAAGCCACCCACTAAAAGCACCAGGGATGAATTGTCCAGCCTCAACAAAATTCTGGACCAAGTATGTCAGATCCACAGTACCCCGGGTAAATCTGCCAATCATACCCACAGAGAATGTTGGGTCTTCAAGTAGTCCGGCAAGCTCAACGCCGTACACAAGGGGGAGGACACACCAAGTGAAGACGAGGACGAGCCCCCCAAGCAAGACACGGGGGAACAAAAGAAATTCCCACCAGAAGTCAAAACAGTAAACGTACTACACATGATCAAGGGAAAAAACAATGCGGCACCCCCAGGAAAATATACCCAAGTGCCTGTCACCTCGAAGTCCTGCCAATGGTCGTCTCAACCGATCACTTTCGACCATCGTGATTACTCAGCAAGTATCCAACACGCAGGATGGGCTGCCTTGGTATTAGACCCAGTAATTGGCGGATATCACTTCACACGAGTCTTGATGGACGGCGGCAGCAGCCTAAACCTAATATACCAGGATACAATCCGCGGGATGTGGTTAGACCCAACACAAATTCTCCATAGCAATACTACCTTTAAAGGAGTAACGCCAGGCCCAGGGGCTCATTGTACGGGCTCCCTCCTACTACAAGTTATATTAGGCTCCCCCGATAACTTCCGTCGCGAGCATTTAACTTTCCACATCGCTCCGTTTCAATGTTGCTATCAAGCACTACTTGGACGCGAAGCTTTCGCTCGCTTTAATGCAATACCACACTACGCCTCCCTCACACTCAAGATGCCCAGTCCATGTGGCATCATTACAGTGCATGGAGATATCAAGCGCTCTCTGCGCGCCGAAGAGAGTGAGGCTACCTTGGCAGCCGAACATTAAAGACGTCCAGACCAGCGATCGAGTCCGGTGCCGCTATTTACACCGAATAAGTGATCACACCCCTATTCGTCAATACAAGGGGCTCAACGCGCGCAGACAAGTGACAATTTCTTATCATCTTCAATTATACATGGTTTCTTTAAAAACTATCTTTTTGCACGACAACTCTTTCACTTAACTTCCTCTCTTTTACAGACGATCATCATGCTACACCCATCCAGGATACGGCACAACGGAGACACAGGCGCAGACGTGCAGCAGGGACCCGCTCAATGGATTCTTTTTAGATTAAGACCCTGCGTAAACCTTTTTTACTGTCTCTTGTTGATACATATCCACCGTTGTGAAGGATGCTGACGTCTTGGCATGTGGCCACGCCAGAACAATGCACGTACCTAGACACAAGGGGCTTCTTACAAAGGCCATTATTTAGGCCCGGTCTATACCACAAAGACCGAATACCTTAGGGAGTGTTCGGCGTCGCGAGTTTGGCCCTATATGCATCAGCTCCAAATCATTGTCTTTGGTAAAATGTTGGGTTTGCCGGCTCCTGTGTTTTGGTGCCTTACGTTCTGCTTTACCGGCTAAGGTAGCACCAGGAGAACTACTGCGATTGTGTCCTGGTTCATCCGGACGAGCACCTCAGTAGAGAAAGCCGAAAACTGACTGTCATGATATAGCGTGAGACTGGTCAACCACTCGATGACCTGTGGGAATGTTAGAATTCCTCCACCTTAACGAAGGGCCGTTTTCCGGCCAGGCATATACGCACCCCGAGATCGGGAGAGTGCGGAACCACCAGGGCTATCTAGTAGCCCCACTGTCAAACTCCTATGGCTAAGTGAAAGTGTTAAAGCATTATAGTCCGGTTGCCTCGCTCGCTCCCCTATCACCTCCTTAATAGGACCAAGATGTTTGGTTAAGTGTGAACGCGTGTTTTTGCTAGCACCCCCGCATTATATGCGTGGGGGTTGAAGCCGACGACTGCAATTGTTCAGGTTACACACACGTATACAAAAATGGCCGCCCAGGAGGCATCATATTACTTTCAGGCACAAGTATAAAAATAGCCTTATAAAACTCTATAAAAGCATTTCGCTTACAATGAGATTACATATCACTCAAACATAATAATTTTTGAGCACTTGGTCTCTACCAAACGGGCACCCTCAAGAACTTCTTCAAAGTAGTGCTCAGCAGCCTTTCGACCTATGGCCGAATCCCGCGCTGCAACATTGGTAGCATCCATCTCCGCCCAGTATGCCTTGACACAGGCAAAGGCCATCCGTGTGCCCTCTATGCACGCCGACCTCTTCATCGCGTCAATGCGCAGCATCACATCGAGTAACTGCTGCACCAAGATGAAATAGCTGTTCGGTTTTGACCCTTCCGGCCATAACTGATCCACAACAGACCTCATGGAGAGTCCGGACAACCTATTTAGTTCGGCCCATTTGGCTAATTGGTCAGTCAATGAAAGTGGACGCTCGGGAGTATGGAATTGTCTCCAAAACAGCTGGTCTACTCCACGGTCCGTCTGACCCTGGAAGTACTTGGCCGCATCGGTAGCGCTCGCCGCCAAATCCATATACACATCCTCCGAGCTCCACAGCCGATCCAGGGGGGCATATCGTGGATCTCCGAACTTCCTCCGCAACATAAAAGATTTCCCAGCTACAATATCCTTGGCTTCCCGCAGCTCCTCCTTCTTTGCCCTCATAGCAGAGCGGAGATCCTTTCTCGTCGCAGCAGCCTTCTCAAGGTCCGATGCCTTTGCTTGGTTTTCCTTTTCAAGAACCCGGCAATAGTCGGCGGCGGCTTTTAATTCTATGGCCATCTTGGCCATCTTGTCTCGGCTCTCGCCATGTGCGGCCTTCTCAGCTTGCAACTCTTTGGCCGCCTTTAAAGCAGCCGCATTACCCAACCTCGCTTGTTCCTTGGCTCGAGCAAGTTCTGCCTGCAAGGCTTCAACAGTGGCAGCCCCATCTGCAGTCACAACATATTAAAGGTACTGGCATCGTGCTACTCTTCCTATGTGACGTTCACCAGATAATGACACTTACCCTGTGCCTCGTTAAGCCTTTTGTTAACAAGCTCGATGTCGGCGTCTGTCGCATCCAACTGCCGTTCTAAATGGGCAAAGTCGCTAGTCCGGCTAGCCACCGGAGCTTCCATCACCTACACATCGAGGCAGTATGGTTATTACCCGGGAATATGATCCTCTGTTCGTCGTCATTTCCCATGACAACCAGATTCTCAAGGGCTACTATCTACACAGGGCACACCTAGTATGTGCAGGACTATCATACATTATTTTACGTACCTCAAAACCTGTCAGTAGACTCATAAAAGCTTCATGCAATCCACTTTCGGCAGACAGTATTCTCTCCATCACCGTATCCATCAGCACACGGTGTTCATCTAAGATGGCCGCTCGCCCCACCAACTCCCTCAGCACATACGATCGCGCACTAGACGGTGCCGGACTCTTTTGTCTGCTCTTTTCGGAAGCCGGACACTGGGAGCTTCGGGGGTCAATGGGATTATCTTCTGGCCTCACCGGACTCGGAGAGGCCCTCCGCGACGACACTTCAGGGCCGCCCGCTTCCGGAGCGGAGGAGTCCGGAGGAGGCGTTTCGCTCTCCATCATCTCTGGAAGAAGATCCCCTGAAGACGAGCTCATTTGAGAGGGGCTAAGGCCCGAACTGCTAAGATATATGCGGTGGTTATTTTCTCAGAAGAAAAAGATGGCATATATGTACTGTTAAAGTATTCCGGGTCACTTATGACTCGCGGGAGAATTGATCCCCCAGCGGACTTTGTGCGGCAACATCACCCCCGAGGTAGGACCCTCGGTGGGAGACTTCTTCTCCCGTTTGGAAGCTTCGGCTTCCGAATCCTCGGGCTCGGTCCTTTTCCTCTTCCAGTCGTCTTCCTTCATGGAGACGCCCGCTCCCTCAGTTAGAATGGGCAGCGTTGGGGGCCCGCGTCCGCCCTTACTGTCCTCCGCAGTATCTTCCTTCAAGGGCTTCGGGCAAGGTGCGATCTGGAGCATCTTTTCCAGGACCGGATTTTCCAAACCCTCAGGGAGGGGGGCCGAACACCGAATCAACTTTGCCTTTGCTAGCAAGTCCAGATCAAAAGGCGAACTCTCAGAAATAACTTCGTAACAAATGAGAGATAGCATGTTCGGCCGGAAGATGCCTTACCTGTTCGGCGGCGCGGTTACTACTCAGGCCCACGTCCTCGGTGATTTCCGGACACTCCACCTGAGGTCCGAAGAATGACTTGTACATCTCCTCGTGTGTCAGGCCGAGGAAATTTTGAATGGCGCGTCGTCCCTCGGGATTAAACTCCCACAAGCGGAGAGGCTGGCGTTTGCAAGGCTGGACTTGGCGAACCAGCGTAACTTGTGCTACCGCAACCAAACTGAAATCTCCATTAAAGAGATCTTGAATGCGTCTTTGCAGTATAGGCATGTCCTTGGCCGGACCCCAGCTCAATCCTCTGCTAATCCATGACATCAGCTGTGGTGGAGGGCCCGGGCGGAAGATAGGGGCGGCCGCCCACTTGGCACTTCTAGGAGCCGTGATGTAGAACCACTCCTATTGCCACAATTCAGACACCTCTGGAATGGAACCTTTGGGCCATGCAGCTCCCGTCATCTTGCTTATTGAGGCACCTCCACACTCCGCATGTTGCCCCTCGATCATCTTCGGTTTTACTTCAAAGGTCTTGAGCCATAGGCCAAAGTGAGGGGTAACCCGAAGGAAGGCCTCGCACACAACAATAAATGTCGTGATATGAAGAAAGGAGTCCGGAGCTAGATCATGGAAATCTAGCCCGTAGTAAAACATCAAGCCGCTGACAAAAGGATCCAATGCAAGGCATAGACCTCGGAGGAAGTGGGAGACGAACACGACGCTCTCGTTGGGTTTGGGGGAGGGGACGGCCTGCCCCCGGGGAGGCAGCCGATGCAGAATCTCGGCGGTCAGATATCTGGCCTCCCTCAACTTTTTGACATCTTCTTCCGTGACGGAAGAAGGCACCCATCGGCCTTGAAGGCTAGATCTGGACATGACCGAAGGTTCGGAGCACCTGACCTGAACTTTGGGCGTTTGAGCTTGAGGTGGGGGAAGGATTCGATTGAGCACGGGAGGGAAAAATAAAAGGCCTTGTCCCTTTATAAAGAGGGTGGATATCGAGCATCCTCCCCATGTCCGTTTGGACTTGCCTATGATCTAGGAGTCCTAGAAGCGGTTGGGTTACCCACGCCCGTATTGATGAGAATCCCGGAATAAGGGGACACGATCTCTGCTTTAACAAGACGTGCCAAGGAAACCGCCTCGCATAACGCGCTAAGATGGGACAGTAAAATGGTTCGAATAAAAGCTTGGCCGTGGTGTGATGTCACACTACGGAATACGTCAGCAGATTAGATTTGTGTAAATATTATTCTCTCTATGGCAATATGTGGAAACTTATTTTGTAGAGCCGGACACTATCTTCTATGAAGTACTTGGGGGAGGAACCCGCCTTGCAATGCCGAAGACAATCTGCGCCGGACTCCTCATCATTGAAGCCTGGTTCAGGGGCTAGTGAGCGAGTCCTGGATTAGGGGGTGTTCAGATAGCCGAACTATACCTTCAGCCGGACTCCTGGACTATGAGGATACAAGATTGAAGACTCTGTCCCATGATCGGAAGGGACTTTCCTTGGCGTGGAAGGCAAGCTTGGCGATACGGATATTCAGATCTCCTACCATTGTAACCGACTCTATGTAACCCTAACCCTATCCGGTGTCTATATAAACCGGAGGGTTTTAGTCCGTAGGACAACATACACATCAACAATCATACCATAGGCTAGCTTCTAGGGTTTAGCCTCTCTGATCTCGTGGTATATCTACTCTTGTACTACCCATACCATCAATATTAATCAAGCAGGACGTAGGGTTTTACCTCCATCGAGAGGGCTCGAACCTGGGTAAAACTTCGTGTCCCTTGCCTCCTGTTACCATCCGGCCTAGACGCACAGTTCGGGACCCCCTACCCGAGATCCGCCGGTTTTGACACCGACATCATCAATTACCAAAAAGGGGGAGATTGAAAGCACAAGTGCTCCCCGGGTTATTTTGGTAATTAATTCAACATATCTCTTGTTGGACTAATACTTTCATCTAGCATATTTCAGATAAGTCCAACAGTGGAGTGGCATGGACTAGAGGATGTGGGACCCCTTCAAGATGATGAAGACAAATGATTGGCTCAAGCTCAAAGCTCAGGACTCTACATTTTTCATTTTAGTGATCCAAGATCACATTGAGTCCATAGGAAAGCCAATACCATTAAGAGGGGATGAGGTGTTGCTTAATGGCTTGCTTGCTCAAAGTGCTTAGTGATATGCTCCAAAGCCCTCAACCACTTTCTCATATCCACATTTGTCCCAAACCAAAAGTCAAACTCGGCCCACCGAAACTTTCTATCTAGCGCCATCGCGTTCTCTTGACATAGCCACTGCCAGAAATCCTAATCAATTCGGTCTCACCGATGGGATCTTGGTCTCACCGAGATGCGCTTGCAAACTCTCTGTTGCCTATTGCATTAATTTCAGTCTCACTGAAACATGTCATCGGCCCCACCAAGTTTGCTTGGCCAACTCTCTGTTTAACTTATTACCAAAATCGGTCCCACCGAATTTGTGTAATCGGTCCAACCGAGATGAGGCTTTACCCTAACCCTAGCACATCGGTTCCACCGAGTTGATCAAGTCGGTCCCACCGAAAACCCTAACAATCACATTATGAACTAAATCGGTCTGACCGAGTTGTATGACTCGGTCTCATCGAGTTTGGTGATTTGTGTGTAATGGTTAGATTTTGTGTGGAGGCTATATATACCCCTCCACCCACTCTTCATTCGTGGAGAGAGCCATCATAACATGCCTACATTTCCAACATACATTTTCTGAGGGAGAACCACCTACACTTGTGTTGAGGTCAAGATACTTCATTCCAACCACATAAATCTTGATCTCTAGCCTTCCCCAAGTTGCTTTCCACTCAAATCATCTTTCCACCAAATCCTATCCCATGAGAGAGAGTTGAGTGTTGGGGAGACTATCATTTGAAGCAAAAGAGCAAGGAGTTCATCATCAACACACCATTTGTTACCTCTTGGAGAGTGGTGTCTCCTAGATTGGTTAGGTGTCACTTGGGAGCCTCCGTCAAGATTGTGGAGTTGAACCAAGGAGTTTGTACGGTCAAGGAGATCGCCTACTTCGTGAAGATATACCCTAGTGAGGCAAGTCCTTCGTGGGCGATGGCCATGGTGGGATAGACAAGGTTGCTTCTTCACGGACCCTTTGTGGGTGGAGTACTCCGCGGACTCGCGCAACCGTTACCCTTCGTGGGTTGAAGTCTCCATCAACGTGGATGTACGATAGCACCACCTGTGGGAACCACGCCAAAAATCTCCGTATCTCCAATTGCGTTTGCACACTCCAATCCCATCGCCTTACATTCTTGCAACTTGCATGACTTACTTTCCGCTGCTCATATACTCTTGTCATGCTTTCTTGAGATGTATTGTGAATGTTCAAACTTGTGCCAAAACTCCACTTCAACCTAAAGAAATTAAAAACCGCAACTTTTCTTGATAAGAGTCTATTCACCCCCTCTAGACACCTCTTCTCGATCCTACAGGCGGCTTCGCACTGCGGGCCAACTCGCTTGGCCATCTAGAGCAGATTGATAGCTACGCCCCCGGCCATCATGTCAGATTTGGAAGCTTGAACTACGTCGCGGACATCCGTGGAGACTTGATCTTCGACGGATTCAAGACCGTGGCGGTAGCCGCTCCCTGTCACCACGATAAACATGGCTTAAATCTGTCATCAAACTACTCCCAGGAGATAGAACCTGCAACTGCTTCGGCTCTAGATCCGGAGCAGGTCACACTATCCGAGGACGGGAGGCTCAACCCCGCCATGGAGGCCGCAGACTCAGCGGCGTTGGAGCCGCACACAGACCCAACCTCAAGTGAGATCTTTGTTACTAGAACCTCGGACACGTTTCCGGCTATAGGTTTCAAAGCCTGTGCGTCCGCGCATGAAGAGCTTGATCGGTCGTCGATCGTTGAATTCAGCTCCGCGGACATCTTCCGACAATCACCTTTAGGTGATGTGCTAAACTCATTAAAAACACTCTCCCTAGCGGGGGACTCACAACCGAATTATATCTTGTTTGAAATGGAGGCCGATGACGGAGAATTTCACTTCCCACCCCCCGCCCACTTAATAGCCACTGTCGAAGACCTAACTGACATGCTCGATTATGGCTCCGACGACATCAGCGGTATGGACGACGATGCCGGAGAAGAAGAGGCACAAAACCCGCCATTTACCGGATGCTGGACGGCGACTTCCTCGTATGATGTATACATGGTGGATGCACCAAAAGGGAATAGCAGTGATGACAAGGAAGATCCGGTTGACGACATACATCCCGAGATACAACCAAAGCGTCGGCGTCAGCGGCGCCGCTCTCAGTCACGCCGCAGCAAAGACAACAACACCGACACAGGAGAAGATAACACTCCGGATGGTGCCGAAGACAATGAAGACCCCGTTCAGCCAACTTCTGAACAGGACGAACGGGAAGATGGGCGAGTCAGCCCTGACGAACAGGCCGTAAACGAAGACTTGGAGGATAATAATTACCTTCCACTCTCCGAGGATGAGGCAAGCCTCGGCACCGAGGATTTCATCGTGCCTGAGGAGCCCCTAGAGCACGAGCGCTTCAAGCGCCGGCTGATAGCCACTGCAAGGAGCCTGAAAAGGAAGCAGAAACAGCTTCAAGCTGATCAAGATCTGCTCAATGATAGATGGACTAATGTCCTCGAAGCCGAAGAATACGGCCTCAAGAGACCACTCAAAAGTTACCCAAAGCGCAAATTATTACCTCAATTCGATGACGAGGCGTTGGAGCCCGTTCCATTAGTGCACAATACGGCTGACCGACCAACACGTGGTCGGGACAAAGCGGCAACCAAAGCTGAATACCGGCCTGTACCACCTCACCATAAAGACAGAGACAAAATTGCTCAGAGATACACATATGATCTCTGGTAGGGCCTAAAGAATAAAGCAAGTCCGGCCAGATCGATCTATGTATCACGGGGGCGTGCCCGGACGCGCGACGACGACTATCAAGCCGAACATGCCAAGTATAGTTACGTCCGAGCTGAAAATCGCAGACGGACTCCATCCGAGGTACGTCGCGACCTGGCCCGATATAGAGGCACTTCACATGCCCTCTGCTTCACTGATGAAGTAATGGAACATGAATTTCCAGAAGGGTTCAAACCCGTCAATATCGAATCATATGATGGAACCACAGATCCTACGGTATGGATTGAAGACTTTATCCTCCATATTCACATGGCGCGCAACGATGATCTTCATGCCATCAAATACCTACCCCTAAAACTTAAGGGGCCAGCCCGACACTGGCTGAACAGCCTGCCTGAAAACTCTATTGGCAGCTAGGAGGACTTGGAAGAAGCCTTCCTCGACAACTTCCAAGGTACATATGTTCGACCTCCAGAAGCCGATGACTTAAGTCACATAATCCAACAGCCCGGAGAGTTAGCCAAGAAATTTTGGACCAGATTCTTAACCAAAAAGAACCAGATCGTCGATTGTCTGGACGCCGAAGCCTTGGCGGCATTTAAACATAGCATATGGGACGAATGGCTCGCTCGACACCTCGGCCAAGAAAATCCGAAGTCCATGGAAGCCCTCACGGCACTCATGACCTGCTTTTGTGCGGGCGAATATAGCTGGCTAGCCCGCAGTAATAACAATACAAGCGAACCCGGCACTTCGGAAGCCAGAAACAGCAATGGCAAGCCCCGACGCAACAAACATAGACGTCGAGGCAACGGTGATAATACCGAGGACACGGCGGTCAACGCCGGATTCAGTGGCTCCAAGTCCAGTCAGCGAAAGAAGCCATATAAAAGAAATAATCAGGGCCCTCCCAGCCTGGACCGCATACTCGATCGCCCATGCCAGATCCATGGCACCCCTGATTAACCAGCCAATCATACCCACATGAGTTCTTGGGTCTTCAAACAAGCCGGCAAGTTAAATGCCGAAGACAAAGAGAAGGGGTCGCAAAGCGAGAACGACGAGGAGGAGCCCCGTCCACCGAACACAGGGGGACAGAAGAAGTTTCCTCTGTAAATCAAAACGGTGAACATGATATACGCCACCTATATCCCCAAGAGGGAGCGCAAACGCGTGCTCAGGGACGTCTATGCGATAGAGCCAGTCGCCCCAAAATTCAACCCATGGTCGTCATGCCCGATCACTTTCGTCATGGTGGGTTAGCTGCACTGGTCCTCAACCCAATAATTGATGGATTTCATCTCACACGAGTCCTCATGGATGGCGGCAGTAGCCTCAACCTGCTTTACTAGGATAAGTGTGCAAAATGGGCATCGATCCATCAAGGATCAAGCCCACCAACACTACCTTTAAAGGAGTTATACCAGGTGTAGAGGCCCACTGCTCGGGCTCAATCACATTGGAGGTCATCTTCGGATCTCCGGACAACTTCCGAAGCGAGAAGTTAATCTTTGATATCGTCCCCTTCTGTAGTGGCTATCACGCTCCGCTCCGACAAACTGCGTTTGCACGATTCAATGCGGTACCGCACTATGCTTATCTCAAGCTCAAGATGCCCGGACCACGCGGTGTCATAACAGTCAATGGAAATATGGAGCGCTCCCTCCGCACAGAGGAGCACACTGCTGCCCTGGCAGCAGAAGCACAAAGCAGCCTCCACAAGCAGAACCTTAATTCGGCAGCCATACTCCCGAACACTGTCAAACGAGTCCGGGCTACCACACGCCAGGACAGCCCATACTCAACTAGCAATTCGGCCTCCATCCCAGACCACACCAAGTGGCGGCATTCGCACCGTGCGTACATAACTACGCACCCCAAATACCATGGGCTTAGACGGAGGCATACCTAGACTGTGATCCATAACAAGGCTCGACCTCCCCTGGACACACATACTTTCACTTTTTCTTTTTTCCTCTTCAAGTTTCCTTTCCGCAGGTCCCTCTAATCGGCCTCATAATTGGTCCTTTCGAAGAACGGACACACCAAGGTGGCAAGTAGCACATACGTGCGGGGGAATCTCTAGATGTCCCTCTTGGCGATCACTCTACCTGTTTTCAGGACCCGTACGCAGCTCCTCCTTGGTCTTGGCATGTTAAATTGCCACTGTTGCTTCTCGCACCCCTTTTGATTTTTATGTACGCTCTGACATGTTAATTAAAACTATAATAGAAACAGTTTGCGGCCCAACATATGTGGCACTAGCTTCTTCTTTACTTTTATTTTTTGCTATTTTAATTTGCACGCGTACACCATAGTACGCCGTAATCCGCCAGGGGCTTTATGGCGCCCCACACTATGGCAACAAGTTCGAACACTTTACAGTATAGTTCGGCACGACGAATTTAGCATTATATGCATTGGCTCCGAATCATGTCTTTGGTCAATAGTTGGGTTGCCCGGCTCCTGTGCTTACTACCTTACATTCTGCTATATCAGCTAGGGTAGTAAAGGGAGAACTACTATGATTGTGTCCCGGTTCATCTGGATGAGCACCTCAGTAGAGAAAGTCAAAAACTGACTGCCATGATGTGGCGTGAGACGGTCAGCTCTTCGGAGGTTTCAAATCTTTAGCGATTTTCCCGCATTACACGACAAATCGGTTCTCATCCGATCAGGTGTTTCCAACACCCTAGTCTGGACACTAGGGGATGCGCCTATATTTTAATTGTCAAACTCCTACGGCTAAGTGAGGGTAATAAAGCCACATAGTCCGATTGCCTGGTTTGTTGTGCTAAACACCTCCTTTAAGGACCAAACTGTTGGATAAAGCGTGTTTAGATTCATCCCCAACACCCCAGTACTACCTACGTGGGGGCTGAAGCCGACGACTGGCCAACTCTCAGATTTGATAAAAACGGCTGCACGGGAGGTAAATTTTTTAACTAAACAAAACAGCAAAGCATTATATTACATATCAAGCCTTGTTTTTATCATACAGGGCGGGATTACATGAATGTATTCATTCGAAAATTATGTCCTTACCACATTGCTCCACCACAATGCGGGATCCCTTCAGAACATCTTCAAAATACCGCTCAGGTGTGCGGTGCTCCTTGCCCGCAGGCGGTCCTTCGGTCGCGAGCTTGACGACATCCATCTTCGCCCATTGTATCTAGACACGGGCGAAGGCCATCCGCGCACCTTCTATGCAGACCGACCTCTTGATGGCATGAAGCCGCGGGCAGGCATTGACCAGCCGCTTCACGAGGCCGAAGTTGCTGCCGGGTATAGCTTCTGTAGGCCACAGTCAGATTATTAAATCCTTCATGGCTAGTTCGGCCACCCTATGCAGCTCGACCAACTGTTTTAGCTGGTCTCTAAAGGGTGCCGGATGTTCTGGTCCAAGGTATTGCGACCAGAACAGCTTCTCTGTTGAGCTCCCCTCTTCGACCCAGAAGAATTTCGCAGCGTCAGAAACACTACGCGGCAAATCCGCGAACACCCCTGGAGAACTCCAAACCTGAGTCAGTAAGAGATAGCTCGGGCTCACATACTTGCTTTGCATAATGAAAGCCTTACCCGCCACAATCTTCTTGGCCTCCTGGATCTCCCAGAGGTCGCCTTGGGCTTCGGCTCGGGCCTCTTGTGTGCTTTGGCGGACCTTAGCAAGTTCGGACTCTTGGTCCGCATTCTGGCGCTCCAGGGACTCGCATTCTTCACTGCGTCCTGAAGCTCCTGCTGGACCTCACCATCCTGGCCTCGTGCTTTTCTCGGGCGGTTTTTTCATTTACCGCTCTCTCCTCGGCCTCGGCCAGCGCCTTTTTGAGGGCCTCTACCTCAGTCGTCGACCCTAATAAATTTCATGAAACTGTGATCAACTCACATTATTCATCCCTTCCAGACATACACAATATCAATGCATACCTTGGGTATTCTCCAGCTGGTTTTTCGCATGGCCGAGCTCTTCCTCGGTCCGTTCCAGCTTCCGCTTCAGTCCAGAGACTTCAACAGCATGAGAAGTCACGGCCAGCAGCGATGCCTGCTTATTCACAAAGACATGTATGATTAGTTTCCTGCGAATAGCTATTTGATCCTCTGTTCGGCTTTTCTTTCCATACACCGGACAGAGTCTCACGGGCTACTGTCTATACTGTAACTTTCTTTTTACATAAATGCAGCGCCTACCTCAAAGCCTGTTAGAAGGCTCGCACAGGCTTCGGTCAGTCCGCTCTTCGCAGACTGAATCTTCTCAATCACCGCACCCATAAGGGCACGGTGTTCCTCAACGATGGAAGCGCTTCGCAGCGCCTCCAGTAAGGTATCTGGCGCCTCTGGTTGGACAGAGGTCACCGGTGTAATAGGCACACCTCCTTCCAATGAAGGAGGCTGCTGGCCGGATTCCAGAGCGGTATAGGTCTCCGGGACCGCATTCGGCTGGGGGCCGAATTGGACATAGCCCCCACCGCCGGTCTCCATGAGGATCTGCTCCCCCATGTGTTCGACGGCCGAGGTCTCGCCCTCTAGCATCATCTTGACGACCTCCTGCGTCTCTCCCTGGCCGGGGGTCCTTCTGGACAACACCTCGGTGTCGTCCGTAGCCTTGGGAGAGGAGGCCGTGGGAAGGGACTCGCTGTCCATCACCTTCGGATCCAGCGAGTTCCCTGTAGACGAGGATCGCTCGAGGGCGGAACGAGCCGGACTGCAAATGCATGATTCAACATGTTAGAATTATGAGGTGAAAGAGGAGAATGTATGAATACTTCAGGGTCTTTGGATACTCACGATTCGGCCAGGGGCTTGTTTCCAGGGCGCTGCTCTGGGCTGCTATCGACGTCCCACGCGGAGCTATCCGCGAGGGAACCTTTCCCTTCTTGGATGCCTCCGCCTCCAGATCTGTGGAGGCGACCCTCTTCTCCCCCCCCCCTCGGGGAGGGGGAAGTTGCTTTCTTCCTCCTCCTCGTCGTCTTCGGCGACAAAGTTGGTTTCGGCATCTTCGGACGCTGCGTCCGAAGTACCCTTGGGACGGAAGCCTCCTCTGGTCCCCTTGGCCTTCTTTTTGGCTTTCTTCTCCGGCGCCACATAGGGCTCCGGAACCAGCATCTTCGTCAAAGTGGGATGGCTGGTTCCTCGGGCAGCGGAGCCGAACATTGAATCCGTTCCGCCTTCCTCGTCCAATCCTGAAAAGGAAAAATAAGGAAATTGGGACATCCTCCTTAAACAAACCAGAAAGGGACACACCTTGAAACTGGTGGGATGGGCCAGATCATGTCCACAGTCCTCGGTTGTCTCCGGCCACGTCTCGTTGGCCTTGAAGAGCACCTTCCAGATCTCCTCGTGCATAGTTCTGAAGACGTGTCGCAGGGTCTCGTGCTTGGCCGGATTGAACTCCCATAGATGGCAAGCCCGGTTCTAGAATGGAAGGATCCGACGAATTAGCATCACCTGAATCACATCGACGAGTTTGACATTCTTGTCCATCATGCTCCTGATGCGCGTCTGAAGCGCAATCAACTCATCCAACGAAGACCAATCCAGGCCCTTCTCCTGCCAGGAGGTAAGCCGCATTGGGGCCCCGAACTTGAATTCGGGAGCCATAGCCCAGGTAGCATCGCAGGGCTCAGTGACATAGAACCACAACTTCTGCCGCCCCTTGACGGTCTCCACAAACGTACCTTTGGGCCACGGGACATTGGACATCTTGCTCACCATGGCACCTCCGCACTCCGCGTGCTCGCCGCCCACTACCTTCGGCTTCACATTGAAGGTCTTCAGCCAGAGTCCTAAGTGGGGGGGGGGACGCGAAGGAAGGCCTCACACATGACGATAAACGCCGAGATGGTGAGGAAGGAATTGGGGGCCAGATCATGGAAGTCCAGCCCATAGTAGAACATGAGTCCACGAACAAATGGGTGGAGAGGAAATCCCAGCCCGCGGACGAAATGAGGGATGAACACGACCCTCTCATGGGGCTCCGGAGTGGGGACGGTCTGTCCCATAGCAGGAAACCGATGGGCGATTTTCCTGGACAAATATCCGGCCTCCCGAAGTTGGGTGATGTCTTTCTCCTTGACGGTAGAGGCCATCCACTTACCCTGCGCTCCGGACATGGTTGGAGTGCTTTCTTGGGGGAGGAAAGATGAGAACTTGGGCGCTGGAGCTCGAGAGTGGGTAGACGGAAGGAGAGAAGGCGTGGGTAGAAGAGATAAATCCTTATCTCTTTATAAAGACGGTGAATATCAAATGCCTCCCCACTTGCCGTGAAACTCGCCTATTCCCTAGGGGCCGTGCATGCGGCACGGTTGGATTACCCATACCCGTACTGATGAGGTTCCCGCAATAAGGGGACACGATCTCTACTTTGACAAGACATGCCAATAAAACCGCATCTCAAAATACGAAGCAGTAGACCGAAAAATGGTTCGAAATAATAATTGGGCAGAGACGTGATGTCACGTTACAAAAAGTTGTCAGCAGATGAGACTCGTGAAATATTATACTCTCTGCGGTGGTGTGTGGAACTTGTTTTGCAGATCCGGACACGGTCATTGTTCAAAGACTATATTCGTCGGAGTATTCGGAGAAGGAACCCGCCTTGTAATGCCGAAGACAATCTGCGCGCCGGACACCTCGTCATTGAAGCCTGGTTCGGGGGCTACTAAGGGAGTCCTGGACTAGGGGGTCCTCGGATGTCCGGATTATGGTGCGTGGGTTGGACTGATGGGCTGTAAAGATATCGGACCGAAGATTATCTCCCGTGTCCGGACGGGACTCTCCTTGGCGTGGAAGGCAAGTTTGGCATCCCAATATGAAGATTACTTTCTCTATAACCGACTTTGTACAACATAGAACAATCATAATCAGATAGGCTAGACTTCTAGGGTTTTAGCCGTTACGATCTCGTGGTAGATCAACGCTTGTAACCCCCATACTCATCAATATTAATCTAGCAGGACGTAGGGTTTTACCTCCATCGAGAGGGCCCAAACCTGGGTAAACATTGTGTTCCCTGTCTCCTGTTACCATCAACCTCAGACGCACAGTTCGGGACCCTACCCGAGATCCGCCGGTTTTGACACCGATAACGAGGAAGCATAGCGGGACAGTGAAAGGAAAGAGAACGATTGCCTCTTACTTAAAGCAGTCATCGCCCAGAACCAAATTAATAGCAGGTTGTTTGAACCGGGAGTAATATTATTTCTGACGGTGTGGATGATGAATAAGTACGTTTGTTGCTTGCTAAAAGTAAAGGAGATGTACTTGAAGCACACAATTACATCCATGGCCAGCCATTTCTTGTTGGCGAATACTTTGATGAGTGCAGCTCCAGTTGCCGCGAGTTACATGAGTATTGCATGGATCAAATGTCAGCAGGTCTTCATGGTTTGCTAGTGCACTACAACAGAGATCATTTCCGACATGATGTTGGTTCCATCAATGTGAGTTTCGAGGACTTACATCTCTTTTTCAACTTCAACGAGCTCGATGCCACTCTTGTTAGATGCCTAATTTTGTAAGTACTTAACAAACTCTGATCAACTTCTCCATACAAGGCTGTAAATGATAAACAACTAACTGCATTTTATTCCTCTCAGGGGATTGAACACGCAGAGAAGAAAAAGGGAGAGTGTGTATTTGATAGATCCCGAATTAGCAAATGGCACAAAAAATACATGGTAAGGACCTATGGGACTGGGCCGTTAACACGGTCGTTCGTCTCTTCGAAAACACGTCACATGCAGAATCATTTCTCTGGCCATATCATGAATGGTAAGTCAAGTAAACAACCACGCATACAATGATTGTCTTTTAGATTTCGACGTAATTCGTAAGTTCATGGCTTTCTTAATATGTAGCAATCACTGGATATTGGTATTCATTGTTCCAAACAAGAACACAGTTTACTACATTGATTCTCTTAGAGAGTCAACAAATGCTCAGGATCTGACGCATCTTCAACAATTCATTGATAGGTATTGAATTATATGATGTTGAAATTAATTTGCATTCATATCTAGTTCAATAATTGATGTTGTCAAAATTCATCATCATTTGCAGTGTGCTTGCATTGTGGAAAAATAAACCAAGGAACTTGTTCAAGATGGAACTACCTCTGTAGCACGAGATCGTTTCTTCGGTAACACACCAAAATCTGTTATTTTTGGAAAATTTATCCAATAGTCTGCAAATACCTTTTCTTACGCTAGTCAAATGTTCAAGCTTCTAAATAAACCTCTTTATATTTTGTCCAAAGAAAAAAAATAATACATCTAACACCCGTTAAGTTGTTCCTAACAGGACAAATACATGACTAATTTTGTACAAAAAATTCAGTGTCCTCAATAAGAAGCGGGGACCAACCTTTGTGGATACTATGTTTGCACACACATGATTGATGACCCACAAGTATAGGGGATCTATCGTAGTCCTTTCGATAAGTAAGAGTGTCGAACCCAACGAGGAGCAGAAGGAAATGATAAGCGGTTTTCAGCAAGGTATTCTCTGCAAGTACTGAAATAAGTGGTAACAGATAGTTTTGTGACAAGATAAATTGTAACGAGCAACAAGTAACAAAAGTAAATAAAGTGCAGCAAGGTGGCCCAATCCTTTTTGTAGCAAAGGACAAGCCGGAACAAACTCTTATAATAGGAAAAGCGCTCCCG